>NC_048298.1:209219488-209269016 GCF_013100865.1 Trachemys scripta elegans | reverse complement strand
CGGGCCGGAGCCGATCCGAGCCGCGCCGCGGGGGCCGGGCCGGAGCCGACCTGAGTCGCAGGGGCCGGGCCGGAGCCGACCCGGGCCAGAGCCGCTGGAGCCTGCGTGCTCGGCGGGAATGGGCCGCGCCTCCCTGGAGCCCTTCTCACGCCCCCACTACCCCAGCTTACCTGGTGCTGCTGGCCCGCCCCTGCTTCTTTTCAGACTTCCCGCGAATCTCAAGCAGGGGAGGGGGCGGAGCGTTCAGGGGAGGGTAGGAGGGGGAAGTGATCTGAGGGCGGGGTGGAGAGCTGCAGCGCGGGGCCCTCTTGGCATGGGGCCCAATTCAGCCGAATCAGCTGAATCGGCCTAAAGCCGGCCCTGGGTGCAGACTCAGGTTGACCTGCAGGTTCAACAATCCCAGGCTTGCCTCCCTCTGCAGCCCATTGAGAACTCAATATTGGGACCGCCCTACACCTCTCCTCAATATTCCAAGTGGCATCTGGGGTCACTGTACTACCCCGACCACTCCACCCCAGGGACATTAAAGGCAATCACAGCTTCACATACACTGACCTGTGAAAGCCACAGCTGGTGTATGTGTAGCTGGAATGGACATGAATGTTCTTTCCCCTTCAAATATTCTGTTCTCTTAACTTAAGTTTTATGTTGTTTAAAGTATTTGTTTAAAAATTGCCCATTTTTTTACAGTGATTTTGTTACAGAATAAAATTATATTATTTGGAACATAATTCATCTTTATTAGTAGTCATAGGCTCCACTCAGCATGAGTGGTGCCTCCTGCTGACCATCCTGGGGATTAGCTCTGCCAGTTTGTGCTCTCACTCCAGGATTTTCTCCTGTCTAGTCTTGCTCTGGTATGTCGCTCACTCCTAGGTCTGCAGCTTCCTCTTTGTGGCTTGGCCTCCCAGCCAGTTCACTAAAGACCTCCTCTTACAGGGAATTCACAGTCTTTCCAGACCTGCTGGCTGGTGCCTTCAACACCCTGCTACTCCCCAGTGGCTGGTAGGGGAACCCAGGCCCCCCCTCTACTCTGGGTAGCAGCAGGGCCGGTACAAGGAAGTTTCGTGCCCTAGGCGAAACTTCCACCTTGCCCCCCCCAAGCCCTGAGGCAGCTCCCCGCCCCCCCTCTGCCCTGAGGTGCCCCCTCAGCGGCAGCTCCCAACCCCAGCTCACCTCTGCTCCACCTCCTCCCCTCCCAGGCTTGCGGCGCCAAACAGCTGATTGGCGCCACAAGCCTGGGAGGCGGGAGAAGTGGAGCAGTGATGGCGTGCTCGGGGAGGGGGCATGGCAGAGGTGAGCTGGGGTGGGGAGCCCTGCTGCAGCTCCCCCCCCGGTCCCCAGCTCACCTCTGCTCTGCCTCCTCCCCAAGCACACCACCCCCGCTCTAATTCTCCTCCCCTCCCAGGCTTGTGGTGCCAAACAGCTGATTGGCACCGCAAGCCTGGGAGGTGGGAGAAGTGGAGCGGCCACTGCGCAGGGAGAAGGAGTCTGAGCCACACGTGTCAGCGTGCCACCGGCAGCCCAGCCCAGGAACGCTGTTAAAAAATATTGGGGGCACCGCTTTTTGGCGCCCCCAAATCTTGGTGCTCTAGGCAACTGACTACTTTGCCTTAATGGTAGCACCGGCCCTGGGTACCAGTCCAGGGACCCTCAGCTCAGTAGTTCTAGGCTTTCCTCTCTTAGCCCTAATTGCTCCTTCCCTGGGCTGCTTCCTAGCATACCTGGTTCCCCTTCTCTCTCTGGTTGTAGCTGTTCCAAAACCCTCTTCCCAGGGAATGACTGCTGCTACCTGCCTTCCTGCAGCCTTTCCTAATAGCCCCCTATTTCAGCCAGCTACCTGGCTTTATACAGGCCCCACCTGTTCCTGCACAGGTGAAGCTGTTTTTAATTAGCTGTCTCCAGTCTAAAGCTCCCTTGTTTGCAGCCTAATTAGCTATTTGGGTCCACCTGGCCTAATCCAGCTTTTGCTGCCCTAGTGTGGGTACCACACCCTATTACATTAGTATGCAACATATGCCGCTGAGTAATTCTGAAAGCATCCAGTTACCTGTTACTAAACAGTGTCACATAACTCATAATATCATTCACAAATCAAATTAACAGGTGCATTGACAGTGTTATATTCCTACTGTACAGCAATTGCCACATGATTGCTATCAGGCCACAAAAGAGGAGGGCCAGTTAAAGCCACAACAACACCACACACTGCTCTGGCTTACTGTTAAAATGGTCTTTAAAGCCTCTCTGAGCCATATAGCTCCGTGTTGACCTCTTCCAATAGCCCTTGTATCTGGCTGTTCAAATTCAGCAAACAGCTGCTTCACCTTCACCAGTGGAAACTTTTCCCCCTTTGCTTCACAGATATTATGCAGGACACAGCAGGCAGCTATAAACCACTGGGATATTTTCCTCACTGAGATCCAATCTTGTAAGTAAACAACATCAGCAACCCTTCAAATGACCAAAAGCACATTCAACTGTCATTCTGCACCTGCTGAGGCTGTAGTTGAATTGTTCCTTGGTGCTGTTGAGTTGGCCAGTGTACAGCTTCATGAGCCAGGGATGGGCTGGGTCCCCCTAAATCACTCTTGGCATTTCAGCATTCCCAGTGGTAATCTGCTGGCTGGGAAAGAAAGTTCCGGGTTGTAGCTTTCTGAACAGTCCTGTGTTCTTAAAGATATGAAGATCATGCACTTTCCTGGACCAGCCTACACTGATGTCAGTGCAGCATCCCTGGTGATCCACCAATGCTTGCATAACTATAGAAAAGTAGCTCTTTCTGGTGATGTACTCAGTGGCAAGGTGGTCTGGTATCAAAATAGGGATATGTGTGCTCTCTATCACTCCACTACAGTTTGGAAACCTCATTGTTGCAAATCCATCCACTATGTCATTCTAGAATCATAGAATATCAGGGTTGGAAGGGACCTCAGAAGATCATCTAGTCCAACCCCCTGCTCAAAGCAGGACCAATCCCCAGACAGATTTTTGCCCCAGATCCCTAAGTGGCCCCCTCAAGGATTGAACTCACAACCGTGGATTTAGCAGGCCAATGCTCAAACCACTGAGCTATCCATTGCCGAAGTCCTGTGTAGCAGGGGGCAATTAATGGTCCTCCACACTTGTATCACAACAGCCCCTATGGTGGATTTCCTGACTCTGAATTAATTTCTGACTGACTGGTAGCAATCTGGTGTCTCAAGTTTCCACAGTGCAATTGCCACTTACTTCTCCACTCTCAGTGCAGCTCCCATGCTGGTGTCTCTGAGCTAGATGACTGGGGCATGTTCAGCAGACAGATACAGAAATGTGGCCTTGTGAATCTCAAAGTTCTGCAGCTGCTGCTCAGCATCCCAAACTGGTATTATTATGCAATCCCATCATCAGTGCTTGTTTCTCTGGCCCAGAAGCGAAGCGAAGCTGTCTGCAGCTGCTCCATGACTGCTGCCAACAGCCTTAAACTGGTTCTCGCTATGTCCCACAGCAATCTGTCCTCCAAGAAATCATTGTATTCCCTGCTCACTTGACTCTTCTTGCGGTTCTACAGATACTCCAGGATCATGCATCCCATACTTGCAAGACTCATGGCAACATGCAGAGCTGTGCAGGTTCCATGCTTCTGTCAGAGATGGCAGACAGCGAGGCAGGTTTGTGGAATTTTGAAAAAAAGGTGCAAAAATTATGGGATATAGATAACATTATTGGATGGAGACAGTTGCAAACTGGGATGTTGACCCCATGTTCCCAGTCACCATTGTGGCGACTCATTTCAGCACCACCATGCATTGCCAAAATTTCCCAGAAGACAGTGGACTGGACAGTGGTGAGTTGCACAGTGTGGTGCCTCCCCAGGGTGCTCTGTGCTCTGTGTCAATATAAGCACTCCTAATGAGTACATGCACTGCTAACACAAGGAGCCAAGCATGCATGTCCACAAGTGATGTACTAACTGCGGTGACTGTATGCCAACATAACTTGAGTTGACATAAGTCTGTAGCGTAGATATGGCCTAACTCTGCTCTGGGTAGGAAGGAATGGGAGTGGCTTTTAAAGGAGAGGAAGCTAATACAGAGGTGGTCCTAGGAGGAAACCCTAGTGATGGAACCTTAGGCTTTTGTGTTTATTGAATTACCAATAAAGCCTAAGAAGGTGAGTTTGGACATTAAGAGCTTGGCTACACTTGCGAGTTAGAGCACATTAAAGCAGTCCATGGCGCCCTAGCTCACTAACTGTCCACACTGGCAAGGAACGTAGAGCGCTCTGACTCCAGGGCTAGAGCGCTCCTGGTGCTCCACCTCGGCAAGAAGATTAACACTTGGTGCGCATTGGCTGAAACGCCCGGGCGTCAGTGTAAATGAGGTGTTGCATTACTGTGCTCTGATCATCCTCCGGAAACATCCCATAATCCCCTTAAGTCAAGTGGCCACTCTTGTCATTGTTTTGGAATCACTGCAGGCATGCCGATATGCCCTTTGAAAGCTCCGTTTCTGACAGCCGGCATGCTTATCTGCTCTGAGACAAAGCAACCATTACTGTGGAATGCTGTGTGTGAGAGAGAGCAGTGGGGGAGAGAGGGGTCTGTGGCTGTCTGAACTTACAAGAAAGTATGCTGACATGCTCTCAGCCCCCCCCAAAACCCACTTTCTCTCCCCCCACATACACACAACACACTCCCTGTCACACTCCAACCCACCCTCCTCATTTGAAAAGCACGTTGCAGCCACTTGCATGCTGGGATTGCTACCACAATGCACTGCTCTCTGTGGCCGTTGCAAGAGCTGCTAATGTGGCCATGCCAGTGCGCTTGCAGCTGTCAGTGTGGACAGATTGCAGCGCTTTCCCTACTGTGCTCTACGAAGGCTGGTTTAACTCAAAGCGCTCTACATCTGCAAGTGTAGCCATGCCCTAATTCAAAATCTGTGCACTCTCGTAAAGGATGGGGAGGGTGTCAACCCATTCACGGTCAATTACTGGTAGTCTGCAGGCCTCTAAAGAGGATCACTATAGAGTGATATAGTAGAATTCTCCTGTCCTCACTATACTCTTCCTTCTATCAAGCCATAGTGCACTGGTATTCCTCAGAATTCTCCATCATTGTGTGATGCCCTGAGGGGGAGAGCAGATTTTATAGGGAGAAGGGGAGGTACTGAAACAGGCATTGGTGAGAGATGGAAAGTACTTCATTTTTATTCTATGCCTGGACAAAGTAAAGTTGGGAGTCTGGGGTCTAACTACTGTGAAAATCTTGACCCAGCACTTTTCCAGGGGCAGTGTGGTGCAATAGCCACTAAACCCTCAGACTGACAATTACCTTATCTTAAAAAAGCAGCTAGCTTTTCTTGTTTAACAGCATGCTCATGTCAGGTCACTAGTTTTACTTTTAAGAGTGTGAAAAGACATATTTGTGACAAATGCAGACCCAAGTATGAAGCGGTAAAAAAATATTTCCAGTCCCATTTAGTTTGTCATTTCCAAAATTTCTCTTCCCTTGCACACTAGCCTTAGTTGACTATTGATACAGATAATGATAATTTAATAGCATGTTTAAGAAACACATGTAAACATATTTGTAGCATGAAAGCATGATTAGCTGTTGCAAACATTGCTCTCAATGTTTTGCGAAGTTATTTGTTATTATAAAAGTGATGTGGTTTTGGTAGGAGTAGGTCTCCCTATGGTAATATGAGTGGAAGTATCCAAGATGGCCTGAAATTCTAGCTTTCTTCCCTCTTAGCATTATTTTCGCTGATGGAGATATGGGGTTTAGGGCTGTTTGGCAGTATCCTAGAACAATCCAGTGTGCATTTATATATCAAAGTGTACATTAGTTTTACTGAAAATCCTCACTTGTAGTTTAATGATAATCAAGTTGCCCCTTGTTACCAAATCAGAAACCTCTTGCTGTAGAGTAGTATCTGCAGTTAAGATATAATCTTTTGAGTTAGACGATAGAACTTAAAACAGGAAGAACAAAATTCATTTTTCATAAACCTATGATACCTAAACACTACAAATACAAAAATATTTGATAGTCTCCAAGATACTGATTTACTTGGTCAGAAAAATGGAATAGTTCTGAACAATTTCTGTTAGGGGCTATTATAAAAGTTAAAATTTACAGATTGCTTTAAAAGTAATTACAAAACAAGGTGTATTGTGAACTTCTGCAGTCTGAGGTTGCTAATATTTTAAATATGAAAAATGTTTGCAGCTACAGCTGTCAGTTTTCTGAACTTATTTAAAAATGGATGCAGTGAATCGCACAGTACCCAACAATATAAGTATCAGTATCTTTGGGATAATTAGACAGCACCTGCTGGAGCAGTATATTTTGGAATTGGATCCAGGAAGTGTGACTGAAGGATGAAGGCTATTTTGTATTTCACAATGTTGGAGACATAGCTTTGACTGAACAACAGCTACGTCGGTGGACCCAGACCTTGATTTCTGATTAACCCATTTTGTAATCTATTTCCAGCAAAATCAAATGCTACTCTGTCTTATTTGCAGAATAAGAACCTATTCCTTTCTGTCTGGAGTTCAATCTGGTAGTGCTAGCAAGAGCAGAACTTTAAGCAGGGTCTGAATGAACTATCCTCTGACATCTAGTGATGAACTGGGGGAAAATACTTCAGGAGCAGCCCATATTTGCATAGACACACCAACCCTGCCTAGGTGACAGACCTGCTTTCCCAAAGTGATCAGTTTTGGCTGGTGACATTGAGCAGTTTTTGGAGTCTCTCAGGGCTGTCTGCAATCAAGACCAGATCATCTGCATAGGCCAAGATATTCATCCTGTTGCCATACAGGTCAAAATCGCCTAGACCACTGGAGATCATTCAAATGAGCAGCTCCATGGCTAGATTGAAAACAATGGGGCTGAGGGGACAGTACGTAAGCCTCAGTGACATGGACACCCATGTGATATGGACAACTATTTCCTTTTTCAATCTGCATCATTGTATACCCATGACAGGGGCTTGGTGCGCAGTAAGTGTGAGGCATTATTATTGGTGAGTATCCTGTAGTGCTTTGCTTAGCTGCTGAGCTGTGTACCTGCTGGAATGCTTCTAGATATGCACTGTGGGATACGTAGTAGAAGCCAGTGGAATTCTGGGACTTGGGGTCAAATGCCAAAAGTCCTGTGATTCTGCTCCCTCAGTCCCATGGTCCCTGTCATCATGTGTGGGGTAGCACCTGTAACTGATGGCATTATCCTGGACAAACCTTACAGAATTAAGCTTATGTGGGACAGGGATAGTATGTAATTCCATAAGGCAAGGGACCTCAACTCTCCAGGAAAGAAGAACAGTGGGCTGTAGTTAGGCAAATTCACTCAGGTTGCAACACCTTCAGATAGATTCCACCCCCTGGAGAGATTTCAGAGTAGCAGCCATGTTAGTCTGTATCCGCAAAAAGAACAGGAGTACTTGTGGCACCTTAGAGACTAACAAATTTATTAGAGCATAAGCTTTCGTGGACTACAGCCCACTTCTTCAGATGCTGTAGTCCACAAAAGCTTATGCTCTAATAAATTTGTTAGTCTCTAAGGTGCCACAAGTACTCCTGTTCTTTTTCCCCTGGAGAGAGGCTCTCATATACTGGTTCAAACTGGATTCTCCAGGGACCAATAGACAAAGAAAAGACTTTTGCTTTAATAACCTGAGTTAAATTGACTCAGGGCCTTCTTTCTGATCCAACATATGGTCAGGACCTCCTGTCATAATTCCTCTTGGGAAGGACTTGGCCCAATCTATGTTCTGAACAAAAGGGGTTATGAACTTTTAACCACAGAAGGCCCTCTTGCTGGGGTTTGAAGGATTGTTCACTGGTCAGAGCTCTTAGTGTAGTTAGAGTGATTGCTGGTAAGTTTATTAGCATTCAGGTAGGTTCTTTTATTGTTTTAATGTTTCCTCTGTAATGCTTTTACCATAAGTTTGCTTGCTTAGAAAGAGCAGTGTGGTAACTTAAATGTGGCAATTACACTGTTTATCATATCTAAGGAGAAAAGTAAAGCAGACCTGCTGAGGCAGTCTGTGTTGCTGGGGAATTCACAGCGTAGGCAGGAAGCTCTCCAGCCTGGAAAAACCCTGGTCAGGAGGGAGAGTAACGTGTCTCTGACCACAAGAGGTGACGGCTGGGGACTCGGAAACCTGAGGGTGGGTGCAGTTGCTGGACCATAGAGGGGGAATACAGGTAGGGTAGCCAGCCCTCCAGGATTGTCCTGCCATTTCCAGGAATTAAAGAATAATCTTTAATTAAAGATTACACTGCTCTACAGCCAAAATGCTTCTGAAATAAATGTAGTCAAACTTTACTAATTCTGGGTCACTGAGAACGAAAATGATGCTTAAAATTGTTGCTTGGCTCTAGTTTTCAAGATATGCTATTGGGTCAGTATATACGACCCTTGACTTGGGAATGGCGGAGGATAAGTGAGTTATAAAGGGAAGGGATCTCAATTTAAACCAGAAATGACTAAAATACATCTTTGACTGGATCTATGAATAAATCTATGACTGGGTTTGGACAGTACTTGCTTTTTAGGCAAAACAACGAATGATGCAATCTGAAGCTGGTATTGCGTCATACATGATATGAATTGCATCATGTTATTCCTAGAAGTCCTGGATGATGCAATCATAACAAAGCTTACATCACTCTGCTGAACAAATTGCCCTATATCAGCTCTAGAAATCATACAGTGTTGTGCTCTCTTATTTGTCAGTGTTTGATTTTGCAAAGGGACACATTTCTGTTTAGCCAAAGTGAGCAGAGATGCCTCGTACTTGTGGGAACAGTGCAAATAACTTCTGCTATGTTTGTGGCAAAGTGACTTTTGCATCACAAAAGCGCAGTATAACCACTATGGTTAAGAAAGCCTATCACCTTTATTTTGGCTGCAAAATTGGAGATCAGGACAAGAGGTGGGCCCCACACACATGCTGCAACACTTGTGCAACAAATCTTCACCAGTGGTTGAACAGCAAAAGGAAATCTATGCCTTTTGCAGTGCCAATGATTTGGAGAGAGCCAACAGATTTGCCACCAGCAATTGTTACTTCTGCATGGTGCCTCCAGTTGGGAAAGGTGTGTCAAAGAAGAAAAAGTGGACTGTGCATTATCCAAACATTCCATCAGCTATACGCCCAGTACCCCACGGAGAAGGACTGCCGGTTCCTGATGCACCAGAATCATTCTCACTTGAGTCAGACGAGGAAGAGGATGAAACTTCTGGTCCTGAACCATCAATGTCACAGGACCCACATTTTCTCCCATCCTCCTCCTCTGAACCACACCTCATAACACAAGCTGAACTGAATGACCTTGTCAGGGATTTGGAACTACCCAAGAGTAAGGCAGAGCTGTTGGGCTCCAGACTACAGCAGTGGAATCTCCTGGCAGGTGATGTTAGGGTTTCCATTTTCCGTGACCGTCAAAAGGATCTTGTCCCATTCTTCTTCATGGAAGGTGATCTTGTAGCCTGCAACAACATCGATGGTGTGATGGCAGCCCTCAACATCGTTCACGATCCAGATGCGTGGAGACTGTTCATTGATTCATCGAAGACGAGTCTTAAAGCTGTTTTACTGCATAATGGCAATGTTTTGCCATCGATTCCAGTTGGTCATGCAGTCCATATGAAGGAAACCTATGACAACATGAAACAACTTTTGAGGTGCATAAACTATGACCAACATCAGTGGCAGCTTTGTGGCGATTTGAAGGTTGTTGCTCTCTTGCTTGGTCTGCAGACTGGATACACAAAGTACTGCTGTTTTCTTTGCGAATGGGATAGTCGTGCAAGAGATTCTCACTACATCAAGAAAGACTGGCCACTCCGACAGTCATTGGAGCCTGGGAGGAAAAGTGTTCAGCATCCACCACTTGTTGAATCAAGGAAGATTTTGTTACCACCCTTACACATCAAGCTGGGTCTGATGAAGAACTTTGTCAAAGCCATTGACAAAACACAAGCAGCTTTCAAGTACCTCCGTGGAAAATTTCCAAGGTTAAGTGAAGCTAAGATAAAGGAAGGTGTCTTTGTTGGTCCTCAGATTCGTGAACTTCTTCGAGATGATGCATTTGACCATGCACTGTGTGCCAAGGAAAAGACGGCATGGAAAGCCTTCCAGTTAGTGGCAATAAATTTTCTCGGAAACAAGGCAGACAACTACAGATTGTTGGTGGAAAACCTCCCCAAGGCATACAAAAGCTGTGGTTGCAACATGTCACTAAAGATTTTTTGCACTCTCATCTAGATTTTTTTCCACTGAACTGTGGAGCAGTGAGTGACAAGCATGGTGAGTGATTTCACCAGGACATTGCAACAATGGAGAAATGCTATCAGGGCAAATGGAACCCATCAATACTTGCAGACTATTGCTGGACAGTGACAAGAGATGCTCCATTTAATCTAATCTAATCTAATTAATGGAGATATCCCATCTCCTAGAACTGGAAGGAACCTTGAAAGGTCATTGAGTCCAGCCCCCTGCCTTCACTAGCAGGACCAAGTACTGATTTTGCCCCAGACCCCCAAGTGGCCTCCTCAAAGATTGAACTCACAACCCTGAGTTTAGCAGGCCAATGCTCAAACCACTGAGCTATCACTCCCCCCCATTTAATGAATACAAGAGACAAGCCAAGAAGCGCAGAGTAGACACTGAATAGGACTAAACTATGTACATAATAGTTTTTTGCCTTTTGTTTCATAATAAATTTTATTTATATAACCCTTTTGCTGATTTTTGAAGTGTTACATAAATAGGACAGGTGAAATATTATCATGTAAAGCAACCATAAACACGTGAAAAGACCTAGGTTTACAATTTATGAGTAAAACTCTACTATCTACACAATATACATAGACATAAAATGTAAAAACTTAAATATCTTAGAAACAGTAGCCAATCAGTTGTTTTAATTGTCATATTTGAATTCAGCACATCAAAATACATAATAAATAGCACATTTTATCTCTGAAGCAGACAACTTCTCAAAAATTGTAGACCAGTGTTATGTCTTTTGATGAAACTTCCAAGAATATGTCCAACCAAAGTTGGCAACTCTAAATACATGTGCAGCTGCCCTGAACTGTGGTGGCACCGTTTTCAAACTGCTGTCAGCAAGCATAGATGCAACAATGCTTCAGATCACCATGCTGGCAACTTCTAATACACAGGGGATGTTGGCGGTTTATTTGAGAACTCAGTGCTGGGTGTCTTCATCTTCAGATTTCAGTTACTGAGCAGCTGATGAAGCAACAGCAGTGGTTCCTCCAGCAGCGGGAGAAGGAAGAGGACAAGGACTGGGAGGAGGAAGCTATCTAGCAACTGCTTCTACACAAACTGTTTTTGGAGTGCTTGGGTCCCATGCAATGCTGTTCTCACTGCCTTGGGCTTCTGGGGGTGGGAATGGCCTGTGAGAGCTTGGTTGTGGGACAACAGCAGGGAACATATGTCAGGTTTCCCAGTAACCTGTATTATCCAGGGACTGCAGAACTTGGCTGGGTCCCAATGGGGTACTGCATTGCCAGTTGTCCTAGCAGCAGCATACTCTCCAGCACAGTGTTCTGTCTATTTGCCACTTCTAGGACTACCTTTGAATGTCCCTGTCTTTCTCCACGATGTCTCTGGTCATGGCAATACTCTCCTAGGCCAGGTCCACGCTGTCTTTCTCCTTGTCAGTCAGCAAAACTGTCTCCAAAGCTTGAGGTTAGTTTGGTTCTGTCAGGACAACTCCAAACATTTCTTCCCCCTCAGATTGGCCAGTTGCTCAGCCATTGATAGAGGTTCTGTCCTTGGGGGTCTTGCCAATGCAAGCTGCATTGTGCAAGCTGGATAGTAGTCCCCTATAGGCTGTCTAAACTCTTGATGACGATGCACTGAGGCGGGTGACTAAGAGGCAGAGAAGGGGCTTATTCAAACAGGCAAAGAGCAGACAGAGAAAGAAGCTGTGATGTTATTCACTGAGATTATTTGCCCCTAGAAGAGCTGCATGAGTGGCAGAGAGTCATAAGCCCAGTGGAGGGCGGGGGGCAATGATTGTGCTGCTGTACCGCTGCATGTCCATACTAAAAATCGAGCAATTTCTCAGCCTTAGATTCTGCTTGATCTCTGCTGCAGATGAGTAGAAAGTGCAGAGAAAAATAGATTGGATTTTGTAACTTTAATGGTTCCAGTCTTTTTCTATCAAAAAGTCATATACCTCAGCTATGTGCCTTAAGAGCTGTACAGCAATGTAATCCTTCTATCTACGTATCCCTAGTGTGAGTTGGGGTAACTAACCTAAACTTATTTTCTTGTATGAAACCATGTATGCAATGCGAATAAGGGTTTATATACAAGAGAAGGTGCACTAGCCTTATCGATATGGGTATGCAATTCCTGTTTCTACATATATGTCATGTAAACTGTGAAAACTAGCCAGACCTTTGGTTTTGGTAGCCACTATTTCAGTGAACTTTTGAATTTTGCACAACTACAAGGTTTCATTAGTTGAACCTGCTGCTTGAGGTGAGAGGGAGATTGTGGGTGTACCATGTAGGAGCTGTTTTCAGCATGGAGCTAGGGCTCGGGGGGTGACATTCTTTGGGGAGGAGATATGCAGGCAGGGAGAAAGCAATAAGTAAATGGGTATGTACCCTCCATGACATAGGCTTCTAAACCATTGATGATTGGTGGCAGCGGCACAAGTTAGAAATTGAACTGAACCCGTCCGCCACTTTGAAAATTGTGTGTGTGAGGAGGGTGGGGGGAAGGAAGGAAGGAAGGGGAGGACAGTGTGGGATGAAGGAGGTGGGGCTAGAGACTCAAAGACTCCTAGCTCACATTCACCCAAAATGGCAGTGGCACAGGGCCGCCCGGGGGGGGCAAGTGAGGCAATTTGCCCCTGGGATTTTTAGTCACCCGGTGGTGCTCTGGGTCTTCGGCGGCACTTTGGCAGCGGGCCCTTCATTTGCTCCAGGTCTTCGGTGGCACTTTGGCGGCGGGTCCTTCAGTGCCGCTGAAGACCCGGAGTGAGTGAAGGACCTGCCGCCGAAGTGTCGCCGAACACTCGGAGCGCCGCCTGGTGAGTACAAGCGCCACAGCGGGTGATGCTGTGTCCGCTCCCCCGGCTCCCTGATTCCTCTGGACGGCCCTGCAGTGGGATCGGGCAGCTGAAACAGAATTGACCACAGCAGTAAAGCATAATGACAGTAAACTGTAAAGATACTTATGTGCTGGGCTCCCCTGGAGAGGATCTTCAACCTGTGTCCCAGGCTGGGAATCGGGCCACTTTCCTATATGGCCACCCTCAGAGTTTTAAGTCCCAAAGAGATCCTGGCTGTTTAGGGAGCTATCTTCATTGTGGTTACTGTTGTCCTTCCCCAATGAATCCTAGTCATTTTGGGAGGGGGCGGCACAGTCTCCTCAGTGGTGACAGTGGGATCACTGTACACAAGGGTGTTGGGCTCTGTAGTAGTGTGCCTGGAAAAATTTTTGTCCAGCTACTCATGAAATGGACAGGTCATGGGGCACTGCCAGAGGTGTTTTTACTCTCCTTGGCCTCCCTCTATATTTCATGAGCTATTTGCTCTTGATGCCGAATGAGCAGCTTCCTGGCTGTGCCCCTTTGTGGCCATCTACTTAGTGATGTCCTCAGTTATTTATTGTGGTGGCTGGCCGCAAGAGCTTGCTGTGCTGTCACTTGTCCCCAGTGGGAGAGGAGATGAAGGCTTTCTGCATGGGTTCAAGTGGCTGCATGAGGCCTGGTGTACGGCTGTGGAATAATAGCACTGTAATGCTTATCTGTTCAAATCCAGGAGTAAAGGGACAGATCCTGCCCCTCACCACCGTATAAACAGGGAAAGGGACAGCTGGTCAACTTGACCCCAGAGCATATGAGGGCCCTTAGGTAAACAGACAAACTGGTCAAAGCTGGCTGTGAGGGACAGCTGCTGGATGACTGCCAAAGTAGAGTCGGGCAGCATTGCGTGCACACTAATGACGTACTAACTCAATTCCCAGCAAACTGACTATGTGAAACAGTGACTGCACAGCAAATGGGCAGTTAGAACACTTTAAGGTTTGTGGTTGGTGCTGGGTGTACACAGGCTGGTTTTCAATGCACAGTAACCCAAGTTAGAGCAAAGTACATTCCCCTCCCCCCACCTCCTGTGTAGCCAAATCCTTAGCAAGTTTAAAAATAATTGAGCTTCCCTTTGCTCACCCTGGGTTTTTTCTCCTGCCCCGCTTCCAAGTTCCCTCAGATCCAAATATAAAGTTATTAAACTACAGCTGGTGACAATTAGTGCAAAACCCTGGCAGCAGCCTTAAAAAAAATTGATAAAATAAAACTAATTCAATAATTCATAGCAATGAGGCACATAGGCTAAAGATCAGAGTCTAGGAGCAGACTATGTAGCTCATACTGGAAGAACTGGGTGTCAAAACATCCTCTGCTGGCTGCCCTGTATATACTAACATTAAATGGCTACAAAGAAAGCTGTTTACTCCTCCATTGGACAGAGGTTTTATGTAGCATGATGGTAATTGCAAGGGATAAAAGAGGGAAAAAAAGTAAAGGTTGCATATATAAATCCTTTAAATTCCAGTGCAGAGTGCATAAGTGCAATCCTCTACTCCCCATTCCCTCTGCACAGGTGAAATCTTTGAACAGTTTCAAAGTGTTTCTCTCTGATTTTACATGGCAACCAGGTTTTGTAACAAAGGAAAAACAGCAAATTTAGTTCTTGGTGCTGATGATCCTCCCATAGAAACCAGTGGAGGCCATTTGAAGGATCCTAATTGTCTATTAGATTTTCCACTGCAGACTCCAGCCTTTTCCAGAGCACCACCAAAAGATAATATGGTTTCACCTACCACACAATAAGCCTGATTCTCAACGGTGAAACCCAGTCAATCTGGTGGTGGATGGTTTTCCCAGAATGGGAATAAAGCAGAGGTGGGCAAACTATGGCCCGCGGGACCTTCATGCCCGGCCCCTGAGCTCCTGGTCTGGGAGGCTAGCCCCCAGCCCCTCCCCTGCTGTTCCTCCTCCCCTGCAGCCTCAGCTCACTGCACCGCTGGCGCAATGCTCTGGGCGGCGGGGCTGCGAGCTCTTGCCGGGCAGTGCAGCTGAAGAGCCAAAGCCTGACCCGGTGCTCTGAGCTGCACGATGACGTGGCTGGCTCCAGCCGGGCAGCGCGGCTGCCTGTCCTGGTGCTCTGGGCAGTGTGGCTGTAGCCGCCAGCCACCGGTGCTCCAAGCAGCACAGTAAGGGGGCAGGGAGCGGGAGGTTGGATAGAGGGCAGGGGAGTTTGGGGTGGTGGTCAGGGGGCTGGGGTATGGATGGGATTGGGGCGGTTAGAGGGCGGGTAACAGGGGGGGTTGAATGGGGGCAAGAATCCCCGGGGGGCAGTCAGGAAGGAGAGAGGAGGTTGGATGGGGCGGCGGGGGGCAGTCAGGGGAGGGAGGACTGGGGGCAGTCAGGGGACAGGGAGGGATGGATGGGGCAGGGGTCCCGGGGGGGCCGTCAGGGGACAGGGAACAGGGGGGGTTGGATGGGGTAGGAGTCCCGGGGGGGGGCCATCAGGGGGTGAGAAGCAGGGGGTCGGATAGGGGTCAGGGGCCGGGCCACGCCTGGCTGTTTGGGAAGGCACAGCCTCCCCTAATCGGCCTTCCATACAATTTCGGAAACCCAATGTGGCTCTCAGACCAAAAAGTTTGCCCACCCCTGGAATAAAGTGTAGAAGCCACCTGCAACTCTGGCTGCAGCTTGGACCTTGGAATTGGCTGAGGTAGCCTAAAAAGTATGAAGGGCTAAATGGGCAGGAGGCTCCAGAGCGGTGGCAAGAATCTTTTTAAAGCTGCCTTCCTCAAACAAAACAGGAAGAGGGGCGGTATTACTGCCATCTTATCCACTGCCACAACTGCTTCTGTGGGAGCAAGAGGATGCGTAGTGTACCTACAGGTGTGAATTAAACCAACTTCCTTGGTTCGGCTAAAGCTAGAAAATCTGATGGAACTACAATAGCATTACAGAATTCCTTATTAGGTTTCTGCTTACATTGGTTAATACTGTACTGGCAACGGAGGCTGAAAAGTTTTGTTTTTCCAAGGAATGCTTTTCTGTATGTTCTTAACTTATGAGGCTAATATTTTAACAATGGTCCTCATGATATGTGGACTGATGCCCCAAACTCACTGCTTTCAAACCCAAAAAGACTCTGTACTCTAAAACTGCAAAATGTGACTAAGAGGTGCCATTAAATTGTGTTCACCATGAAAATTATAGAGCCCCAAGCAATATGTTAAGTGGAGGTGGTAAAACATTTTCTTCGAGATACCTTGAAAGTGATTTTTTTTCTCATTCTCATCTTTCAACTTGTTTTTAGATTTTTTTTTTTAAATCCAAATGACTTGAAACTCAAGTGGGGGGAATATACAGGAAAATATTTTACATTTGCTTCAGGGCAGCAATTGAGTCCATCCAATGCTGAAGGAAACATGATGACGTTTTACTGCAGCTTTGTGTGAAAAGCCCTATGCAGTGTTAGATGCATTCCTTATCCTTGAGGCCATGCTATTTTTCAAATTATAAAAGAAATCATGGGAGGCAGAGTGCAGTTTGCAATATTAAATCACTGTCCTCTCATGTCACTATATAAACAAATGTCTGAACTGGCCTGGCACCTTGGTAACAAATGATTTTGCATACGTAATTTATTAAATGATTTTCAGACAAAACATTTAATCTCTAAAGCAATGTGCTTTAGCTTCCCTGTGACAGGAAAGCCCTTTATTAGTAGTGCATTGATGAATGTGACTCTTTTTTGCTTCCAGAGATTAAAGTGCTTCTGTCTGTGTGTGTGTGCGCGCACGCGCACACGCAGATGTTAGCATTGCATTCCTATCTTGAAAAATGTTATTGCTATTTTGCTAAAATACCTTTTGCAAACTCCCATTGCTTGGATTATAGCTCTCATGCACAAAACTGCAGATGACTCACTCTAGTACTACATAAGAAGGTGATTAGAATCCCTTGGAATAGGCAATTTGTACTCATTGGGTTCTGGTATCTTATCCCTTCACATGTCCAGAGGATCTGTACTAGTTCCACTGCCTTCAGGGCCCATAGTGCCTATGGAGATGGGAGTAAATATGCCTGTATATGCATTACTACACATTACTCAAATGGAAAGTTTGGGGTACATAGCCAGGTTCTCTATAAGATGAGCCAATAGACAAGTTTCTCTTGGCTAAGACCTCAGAGGCTGTGCTAAACTCATTTCCACTGGAAGATGCTCTTTGCTGCTGCTGACTTCTTTAGATAGATTTAGTTTACAGCAAACATGTCAGAGAAGTGTGGTCAAACACGCTATTTTAAGATTTCAGCTCTCTCTCCTTCCTCTTCCTGTAGCATTTGTCTTAGCATATTATGTGGTATATTAATTTTTAAATGTGACCTTTTATTGTTCTACTTAACTTTCCTCTGCACTCTGTTCGCATAATGGAAAATACTTGGGCATAATGGACCAAAGTCATGCCTGTTTTACATCCTCTGATGTCAGCTCAAACTATAGCTGCATTAATTAAATTGTCCACTGCTCCTGAATTGACGTGGGCCCATTGGTGGGGAATCTGTATGGGGTCCCCTGGGATGAGCAGCTGCATAGACACCTGTAAATGAGAAGCCCAGGGATAGGGCGGAGGGTGCGTCTCAGTGAGGACTAGAGTATGGGGAAATTATCTTCTTTCAAGGTCCAGGCTGTCGTCCCCCCCCCCCCCCCCCGCGGGCCTCGGTCAGCTTGTTTCCCTGAGCTCTTCAGCTTTAGTACTAGGCAGGTCGAGATGCCATGGCCAGGTTCACCACAGTAGAAGCACAAGTGGCACAAATAGCATTGTTTCTTTTCTTCAGGTGTCAGTCACTGATGAGCCAGATTGACTTGCATAGGTTCAGCAGGTAATACAGAAGCTGGGGTCATGGTTCATGGTAAGTGAGGCTTCAGGCAACTTCCTTTCTCCTCTCTTTGTTCTTGCAGCTGATTATCTATGCAGATGGTGAGGTCCACAAGATTGCCTAGTCCCGTTGGCGTCTCTATGTGGGCCAGTTTGTCTTTGATTTCCCATATGCCCCATCGGAACTGGTAAAGCTGTGCTGCTTTGTTCCACTCTGTATCTGCTGTGAGGTGGCGAAAGTGCACTGCATAGGAGGCCACTGTGCCTTGCCCCTGCCGGAGTCCCTTCAGGGTGGTCTCGGCCATTCACACTCAGCACAAGTCATTGAAGATGGTTAACATCAATTGGAGAAATATTTCCCACTCCCAGATATGGCCTTCTAGAAATGGGGAGGCTCAGTCTGATGCATCTCCTGTGAGCAGGCTGATTACCAGGGTCACTTTGGCCTGGTCAGACGCATACATTTGGGAATGCATCAAAAACAGAAGGCAGCATTGGTTCATGAAACCCCAGAACCTGCGGTGGTTCCTGTCAAATGGTTGGGACCAGGGTATTGCGGGTCCCGGTTACTGTTCGTTCAGGCCAAGGCACTGCATGCTGTATTCATAGTGTAGTATTCTCAGTGCTGAGCTGCCTCACTTGCTCCTGCACTTGCTGGTTGTCTGAGGTAAACTGAGCAACTTGGGCCTGCAGTACTTCATTATCTGCTTGGAGGCAGAGGGCCTCTTCGGGTGAGTCCAGTGCTTCTAGTGGCTGCAGTGATGCATCTGGGTTCATTCGTCTTCGGGCAGGCTCAGCCCCTCAGGGTAATTTTGGTCAGAACAAATTATTACGGCTGGGAGGTGGGTGGACAGACCTAGTAGTCAGAGCCAGAGTCCATGGTTGCAAGACAGGAGTCAACTGGGTCAGAATCAAGGGACAAACTGGAGAGCAGAACCTCAAATCAGATGCCAGGAGTCACTCCAGGTCAGGATACTAGAAAATCAAGCTAGGGGAGCAGGAGCATGAGGCACACAATCCAGAACAGGATAGAGACCAGTTGTTCACATAGCTTCTTACTCCTGCTGCTGGCTTAAGTAGGGCAGTGGGCCAATCAGGTGCTCCAGGACTCCACCAATAGGACTTCAGGGGCAGAACCTCAAATTGTGGCTGGGCTTTGTGGGTCCCAGGTAAGCAAGCGTCAGCAGGCTATTAGATGAAGAATTTGAGTGTGTCTGCTTCTATAGACCCTGCAGCCCTGGGTTTGAGACCCCAGGGTCATGATGCCTTCATTTAGCTGTGCATTCTTCATTCATGGATGCTATTGTAAAGCTTAAAGAACAATGACTTGTTGACTCCGTCAACAATGATACCCAGATATTAACACACTTACGCAGGGAATTGAACTGTGAATGTATAACAGCTGCCAAAGGTTGTACTTGCAAAAGCCAGAAAATCTCTCCTGCCTGGTTACATATGTGGTGTCTGCATTCTAACAGAAAGCCAGACGCAGTCTCCCAAAATATGAAAAACTTTCTAATCCTGCTTAATTACTAAAAATGCTTTATGATTGTCCATTCCAGCTGGCTTCCTTTAAAACTGATGCATCTCAACAGACTTTTCACAGTGGGAGGAAGGACAGCAGCCGTGTTCTGTTTCACAATAGACTAAGAAGAAGGTAATATAGCCTTGATATATAATTGCATGTCAGGGTTGAAAGGCTGCAAGTATAGTATAGCATTGCCTACAGCAGGGATCAGCAACCTTTGAAAAGTGGCCCATCAGGGTTGGGCTGGTGGGATGTGAGACATCTGCTGGCACCCTGGCTGATGAACCCTTTGAGGATGGGCCTGTAGCAATAGGAATAGGACTCAACCCAGAGAGAGAACTCCAAGGACTCCAGAGGTCTTGTCAGCCCAGCCAGGATGGACAACCATCATGAATCATCATATTGCCACTGTACCAGGACAGAAGGTATGCAACCCCCACTGGCCCCTGCCCAAGAAGATGTGGGAGGCCATTCGGAAGGAACTGGAGGTCATGTTAGATGTGGGCGTGATAGAAGACTCCCATAGCGAGTGGCAAAGCCCGATAGTCCTAGTTCTGAAACCAAATGGCTCCATCCAGTTTTGTATTGACTTTAGAAAAGTGAACGATACATCTCGATTCGATGCATACCCAATGCCATGGGTTGATGAACTCCTTGAGAGGTTGGGGGGGCCAAGTTTCTGTTGACTCTGGATCTCACCAAGGGGTATTGGCAGATCCCTCTGACTCTGACCTCATGCCTGAAGCTGGCCTTTCCAACCCTCTTTGGCCTATACCAATTTGTGACCATGCCATTTGGGTTACACGGAGCAGCGGCCACCTTCCAGCAACTTATGGATCTATGGTAACCAGAGGTCCCGATTTTATAGGGACAGTCTCAATTTTTGGGTCTTTTTCTTATATAGACTCCTATTACCCTCCACCCCCTGTCCTGATTTTTCACATTTGCTGTCTGGTCACCCTATATGAACCAGATAGTGCAATCCCATGGATGGTACGCGGCTGCCTACATTGACGACATTGTTGTGTACAGCACCAGCTGGGAAGACCACCTTCAACATCTCTTTAAGGTCCTCCATGCATTGAAGGAGGCGGGACTCACAGCCAGTCCAACAAAATGCCATTTTGGGCAAAAGAAAGTAACCTACCTTGGTTATACTGTCGGGGGCGGAGAGCTACGACCCTTAGTTGGCACTACAGGACAGGCCCACACCATAAACAAAGAGACAGGTATGGCAATTCCTCTGCCTAGCTGGATATTACCGGTGTTTTGTACCAGATTTTGTGACTTTGGCAGCCCCTTGACTGACTTAATGAGGAAGTCACAACCTCAGAAAGTCCAGTGGTCTCGGGAATGTGAGGCAGACTTCCAGACCTTAAAAGAACAGATGACCCGAGAGCCGGTCTTGGTCCATCCCAACTTCCAGAAACCCTTAATTCTGCAGACCAATGCATCTGAGGTAGGAATCAGGGTGGTACTGTCTCAGGGAGATGCCGGAGAGAAACATCCTGCATTGTACTTGAGTCAAACTGTTCCCTAGAGAAACCTAGTACTTGACCGTAGAGAAAGAGGCCTTAGCTGTCAAGTGGGCCATAGACTCTCTAAGGTATTACCTGTTAGGAAACACATTCTGGCTGGTTACTGAACATGAACTCCTGCGCTGGTTGCACCACATGAAAGAAACCTACCCCTGAATAATGCAATGGTACTTATCTCTATAGCCTTATGATTTCCAAGTGATCCACCACCCAGGAAAGGCGCACGCCAGTGCTGATTTCTTTTCTCGGCTGGAGGGTGAGGAAAAAGACACCAAGTCCCCACCCATTCCACTCTTAAAGGGGAGGGTGTGTAACAGGGGGCACTTGCCCCACACTGGATGGGTTAATCCTACATTGTGGGCTGAGGAACCCCCTTCACCCTACTGAGCATGCTCGAGGTGTACCAGTATAAAGGGGAGCAGCTCGGCTCAGTTGGGGCTGACTGCTGTAGAGGAAGAATGTGTGCCGCCTGCTCCAGCCAAGCCTCAGCGGAAGTCCACAACCTTAGGAGCTGGAGACCCTGCAGCCCAGGCGGACGTCAAGACAACCCCGGAGGCCTCGCAGGGTTCAGAGGAAGAGCAGACCAGAGAGCCTAGAGGTAACAGGGAGGCCCAGACCACAGCAGCAGGGACGACGACAGGAAGCAGCCCCGGGGACTCAAAC
This sequence comes from Trachemys scripta elegans, assembly GCF_013100865.1. Taxonomy (NCBI): domain Eukaryota; kingdom Metazoa; phylum Chordata; order Testudines; family Emydidae; genus Trachemys; species Trachemys scripta. Next base: position 209,247,339 of record NC_048298.1, on the reverse strand, counting down.
GGCAGACCGGTGAGTGAGTCGAAGCCTCGAGTCAGCGTGTTTTGGTAGGAGCCTTTCCCTGCTGACTCAGTGGCCCATGCTACAGCCACTACCAGGGCCCTGGGCTGAGGTCCGGTGGAAAGGGAGGGCCCAGACCCTCCTGCCGGGGGGGCGCAACCCCTCCCCCTGTGTCCGGCATTGGCCGCTAGACCTTACTGTCTTGCGAGAAGGGGCAGATTTCCTGACAATCTGAGGGTGTACTGCTCTGCAAGGAGGGACTAGATTATTGACTTGGGCCAATAGGCCTTACTGCCCTGTGAGAAGGGGCAGATTTCCTGACTCTGGCCATTAGGCCTCACTGCTCTGCAAAAAGGGGCGAAGTTATTGACTTGGGCCTCTGGGCCTTACTGCCCTGCGAAAAGGGGCGGATTGATGGACACTGGCCCCTAGGCCTTACTGCCAGTGACAAGGGTGAATTTATGGATTCCAGTCACTAGGCCATACTGTTCTGCTGAAAAGGGCGAGTGTATGGACTCAGGCTGGGAGGGATGTAGACATAAGATACGTATGCCCTCCGCCTTTTCCCTAAAAAAGGCGGGTGCACTCGCCCCGCACAGGACAGGGTTTCCCCCAACCCTGTCACAACTGGACATTAATTTTCTCCCAGATACTCTCATATGAAGCCAAAATATTTCAGTTGAACTAAAGCATTTCAGTCCTCAGGAAATGAGATGGAGTATTACAGGGAGAGAATGGGAGAGACCAAGCTACCACTAACAGGGGTGCTGGAACAATTTTTATAGTGGGGGTGCTGAGAGACATTGAACCAAACTGTAAACTCTGTATATGATGGAAACCACTTCAAGCTAGGAGATGCAGCAGCACCCACAGCACCCCTAGTTCCAGCAGCTATGGCCACTAATTCCCTGCAATGGCAGGGAATTGATTAGGTGAGAGATGCCCGTCTATGCCAAGCCACACCCCATACTGCAGAGGAAGGTGAAAAACTCCCAAGGTCCCTGCCAATCTGAGCTGGAGGAAACTTCCTTCCCAACCCCATACCCTGTTTCCCCGAAAATAAGACAGTGTCTTATATTAATTTTTGCTCCCAAAGATGCGCTAGGTCTTATTTTCAGGGGATGTCTTATTTTTCAGAAATGAAAAATGCCTTATTATCGGTGGATGCCTTATTATCGGGGAGGTCTTATTATCGGGGGGATGCCTTATATTACAACGAGAGGCAAAACTGTAAGTAGGTCTTATTTTCGGAGGATGTCTTATTTTCGGGGAAACAGGGTACCTGGTGATCAGTTAGATCCTGAACAATTGTGGTTCTTAGGCCTGGTCTACACTACAGGGTTAGGTCGAATTTAGCTGCATTAGGTCGATTTAAAAATGAATGCGTCTACAAAAGCAACTCCGTTCCGTCGACCTAAAAGGCTCTTAAAATCGACTTCTGTACAACTCCCTGGCGAGGGGAATAGCGCTAAAATCGACTTTGCTGGGTCGAATTTAGGGTAGTGCGGACACAAATCAACAGTATTGGCCTCCGGGAGCTATCCCAGAGTGCTCCATTGTGACCACTCTGGACAGCACTTTGAACTCCAATGCACTAGCCAGGTACATAGGAAAAGCCCTGGGAACTTTTGAATTTCATTTCCTGTTTGGTCAGCGTGGCGAACTCAGCAGCACAGATGACCATGCAGTCCCCACAGAATCGTATAGCATAGAATGTTTCTATGCTCCCCCTATCATCTCCATCCCTGAGCTTATCGCAGATTAGAAGGCGAAAAAAGCGCACTTGCAATGACATGTTTTCCGAGCTCATGCAGCCCTCCCACACTGATAGGGCACAGCTTAATGCATGGAGGCATTCGGTGGCAGAGGCCAGGAAAGAATTAAGTGAGCGCGAAGAGCGGAGGCAGGACGCGATGCTGAGGCTAATAAGGAAGCAAATGGACATGATGAAGCATCTGTTGGGGGAGCAAACAAACATGATGAAGCGTCTGTTGTAGCTGCAGGAAAGCCAACAAGAGCACAGATTCCCGCTTCATCCACTGTATAACCGCCTACCCTCCTCCTCCCCAAGTTCCATAGCCTGCTCACCCAGACACCCAAGAACTTGGGGGGGAGGCTCCGGGCACCCAGCCACTCCACTGCAGAGGATGGCCCAAGCAACAGAAGGCTGTCATTCAAACAGTTTGATCTTTCGTGTATCTACAATAAGCAATGTGGCCTTGTCCTTCCCTCCTCACTCACCCCACCCGGGCTACCTAGACCATTAGCTCTCTCTTTTTTTTAATTAATAAAGAAAGAATGCATGGTTTCAAAACAATAGTTACTGTATTTCGAAGGGGGAGAGTGGTTGGCTTACAGGGAATCAACAGAGGGGGTGGGTTTGCATCAAGGAGAAACACACACAACTGTCACACAGGAGCCTGGCCAGTCATGAAACTGTTTTTCAAAGCCTCTCTGATGCGCAGCGCGCCTTGCTGTGCTCTTCTAATCGCCCTGGTGTCTGGCACGAAATGGTTGTCTGCTGTTGCTTTCACGGAGGGAGGGGCGACTGATGACATGTACCCAAAACCACCCGCGACAATGTTTTTGCCCCATCAGGCAATGGGAGCTTCACCCAGAATTTCTGTGGGTGGCGGAGACTGAAGGAACTGTGGGATAGCTACTCACAGTGCACTGCTCCGTAAGTCAATGCTAGCCATGGTAGTGAGGATGCACTCTGCCGACTTAATGCGCTTAGTGTGGACACACACAATCGACTGTATAAAATTGATTTCTAAAAATCGACTTCTATAAAATCAACCTAATTTTGTAGTGTAGACATACCTTAAGATATTCTGGTGCATGGTGCTCTACCCAGAGCAAAGATAGACGAGATTGTCACCACTAACTTAATGCACTGCTTATACAATAAATATGTTTTAATAAAAAAAAAAACCTACTGGAAATGGAAGCTTTTTCTCAAAGAAAGATCTCAGAGTCAGAAGATGTCACTCCGTCTCCTGTAAAATATGATCAAGTTGAGTTGTATTTGAACCACTTCATTCAGACATAGACATTAAGGGAAAAGGGAAAAATGCAATGCCACTTTTATTACATATTGATCATTTGTGTGGGAATAAGTAGTCCATCTTAAAAGTTATAGGATGACAGTAGCCATTTCAGGTCTGTTTTCTTTGCAGTGAAACATAATAAAGAAGAGTTGTTGTTGGTTTAAAGCTCATGTATTTTTCAATAGTTAAGGCTGAATCTTTATACAGTGGTAATGGGGACAACCACTCCACTGTGACACTGCCATAAGGGAGAAAAGAACCAAAGAAGATTGTGCAGCTTAGAAAGAGAGAGAGAATAAATTGCAGTGTAATGATCCAATTTTCTAGTTGCAGGAGGAACTGGTCAGCGAAACCAATCTATTTTGCTGGAGTCTGTGTATTTCCAAAGCCTCCCAGGCCCTGGAATAAGAGAGAGAAGCTCCCTGGAGTGAAAAGAAATGTATCCACATAGAGCAAGGGTGGAGGTGGGAAGCCACAAAGTGTCAGGGAAGTATGGCAGGAGTTTAAAAATGCAAAACAAAACTGTATACTATAAAAGAGGGAAAGTTGTCAGCAACAGGGTGCAAGAAAACTTCATTTGAGTAGGACAGGAAGATAAGAGGGATTGTTGGCACTGTGCAAGTGCAACTACAGTATTGTTGAAGTTATGGATTATTAAAAAAATCTATTACACCAGGAGTTTTGGGTCATTTTGATCAGAATGTGGAGCAGCTGAGCTCTGAAACGGAACGTTGTCAGCTGCAAATGCTATACTGGAAGATAATGGGAGGTGATTAAATAAGTTTTCACCCTATGACACAGTGTGATGTAGCCAGCAAGAAAATATATACAGAGATTGTGCAAATTATTTGGACTTACTTTGCTCCAAGATGAGTAATGTAGCAGAAACACGATGTTCAGCTTTTTGTCAGAGCCACGGCAACTTTAGAGGAATCAGCTGCATGTTCAAGAGTCTCAGGTCTGGAACATTATGAATGAAGCACCTTTTCCACTATGGAGTCCCCTGTTACTTATGTCAGTAATGACCACGTGGCAGTTTCTTTTCCCACTAAATGATTCTGTACTGACATTTGTTTCACATTCTCTAGATCATCATGAACTTTCTATTACACCACAACTCAGATCTCATTCAAAGAGAATCAGGAGATTGCCTAATCAACTGAATTTATGCAGTAGTTACTATGAGCTGAGGGGTGAAAACATTATTTACTGGCAATGGCCATGTTTCGGGACAGAGTAATTGCCAGGCTCTGCCAGAGTTCAGGGTAGTTTTATCCTATTTTTTTAACAATCAAGTTAACCGGAAATTTCGTTTGGAAGGAGAAATGTTATCTACCAGTATTTTGTGTGGCTTTGCATAAAAGTCAATAGGCTATGCATGCTTAAAGTTCCACACATGCTTAAATGCTCTGTTAGATTGGGAATATTTTTCATTGGAATTGCAGAGAGCTAGCTGGAATTTAAACAGAATCAAATAAGAGCACACCAGTTGCAGATAAACAGTTTATTTATTTAGTATTTGCATATTCGCTGTGCCAATCAATAGCGTGGTCTTAATAGCCAAGTGGACTTCTTGGAGCCCACCGCTGAATTTGGTTAGCGGGCACTCCTTGACAATGTGTATCGTTGTTGGATCTGCACTGCAGCTGCAGTTTGAATTGACTTGAAGACCCCAACGGTGCTATTTGGCTGCACAGAAGCCTTGTCCAGTCCGGAATCGGTTAAGAAGGGCCCACTGATGACATAGAAGATTGAAGCTGGGCAGGCGAGCAGTAGGGTCTATGATAAGGAACTGATTGGTGGTTGATGTTAAGCACCAGTTTACCTGCCACAGAGACTCTGTGGTTACATCCTGGTATGCCAGCCTCGACCACAGTGGGCTAAAAAGATTGTTGAACAAGGTCAAGCTTGGGTTGGCATGTACCTTCTCAAGCAGCTTGCCAGCTGCAATCTCCCTCCTGCTGTACGGGGGAGCAATGTGGCTCAGAACTGGAAGCCAGGGAAGATGTCAGCCAGGATGATGTGCTTTGTTGAGTTGAGTTGCATGTCAACACATTTGGTGTGTGCCAATTGACTCCATACTGGCACACATTAGTCTGCTACTGAATATGAGATAGGAAGGGCTGAGGTACTTAGGGTTGGAGGATCCACTCCCTCTGAGGAACTTTCCAGTGTGCTGAGAAGGTAGTTGCATGTCTTGACCTTCGCTGCTCTCTTGCTCAGGGGGCTTTTGTATGTCAGTGCTCGGTTGAGGGTCACGCCTAAGTAAACTGGGTATATTTCATGCTTCAGTCTCTGGCCATTCATTAGGATGTTTAATTCCCTCTTAGCATTGGCATGGTGGAGATGGTATGTGTTAGAGATTGTCTTGCTGGTGCTATGCTGAAGGCACCATATCTTGCAGTAGTTGGCCAGCTTTGCAACGTTATCACTCAGGGTCTTCTCCAGCTCAGAGAATGTCAGAGAGTGTAGCCTGCAGCATGAGTATGAGTCAGCTGGTGACCTGGACATGGCCGACCACTTAATAGAAGCTTTGAACTGTGCTTGCTGAGCCAGATGGGAGGAAAAGACCAAGAACCTGGACTTTACTCATTCCAGCTGGACATGCTGGAGCTTACTTTGTCGCCTTGGAGAAGCCAAGCAACCACCAACACCAAGCCAATCATCTGTGAGTGCTAACCAAGTAGCCAGTTCACCTGCTTCGCATGGGAAAGATACTTCTGGAAAAAGAAGTGAAGAGTCGAGTCCAGAGCAAGTGGAGGGTCTTCCACAGGCTGCACAAATTCAGAGCTTGCCCTGAGCCTTTCACAATCCCAGAACTGGACAGAGTGCCGTATGACATCAAATCTGGCACCACTGCCGGCTATGACAACATCCTTCCAGAGTTCCTGAAACATCTCGGCCAACGCTCTCATTCTTGGTTGGCTCAGTTCTTCACAAGGGTCACCAATGATGGAAGACTGCTGAAAATCTGGCGCATCTTAAAAGCCATCAGTCTCCCAAAACCTGGTAAAGATAAGCAACACAATTTTTGGATAGGACTTAAACTGGCTACCCACATCTCATACTTTTTCTGATAGATTGTGCATAGTCAAAGGGACTACTAAAACATTTAAAGTTATGCACGGGCTGAGGTGCTTCATTGGATGAGGGCTTTAGTGGCTAAATCATGTAGCCATTATTCAATTATCATACTTCCATAGATTTAAGAAGAGCATATGAATAACTTTGTGAATGAAACAATTTCATTTATGCCTGAAAACCAATTCTGAGGAGCTGGTGGTAAAGGATTCTGCCATTTTCCAATCAGAATGTGCTTATTAAACACACTTCAGCAACAGCCGTCTATTCCTTTTGAGCCTTATCCACTCCAACAATCCATTCCTTTGAGAATTTCCCCCCCATAACTTGGGTAAGAAAACACATCTTGGAGAAGGAGGTACTATAAACCCCAAAGCATTTATCGTATCACCAATTAGCCTCTACAAAGACAGAGTCCTCAGATATGACTTTAAGATATTTTCACTGTTACAATTGATAACTACACCTATTTGTCTACCTGTTTAGGATCTTTTATGGACCCCATCTCAGAAGTATCTGAGAACTTCAGTCCATCCTCTTTTTAATAACTTGGCTATAAATAAAAACAGGTGTGAAAGGCTGGCTCTATTGAAGTCAATGGGAGCTTTGCCATTGCTGTCAACATAGCCAGGGTTTTACCCATAGTGTTGAAAACTGTACTAATCTGAGTTTGCTACCTGAAGGATTCCCAAGGGAATACTGGTTGTCTTTTCCGTGGTTTAACAGAACATATTGACCACTTCCCATTTACTTTTTAAATGGTTTAAACTAGATTTTGGAAAAATACTATACTACAAGTTTTAGGTGTCTTGTATGAGGCAATGGTGATTTTAGAAAGTAGTGAAGTCACTGAGGAAATCAGCAAAAGTATGTTAGACAAAGATAACCTCATTTTATTGTACTTCCCCTCTGATAATCCTGAAGGTTTTGTGCATATTGCATAATTACCCTGAAAAGGTTCCCAGACTAATCAGCTTGTTATAAACCCTCTCTGTATTAAGGCTTTTGATTGCCAGTGTGCCCAGTTTAATAATCTGAACTGTTCATAAACATGGACTGTTCAAAAGGGAATGATGAGCAAGTCATGGATTGGGTTTATTTAACTGATGGTTTTCTGATTCCAACATCTCCCCTGGGTGATTGTCAGGTGGATGTTTCATACTACCAAAGGCAAAGCAGGATGCCTCTGAGCCAGTTATTTCAGGTTTCAAGCATTGTTTTATAGGCTCCTCCACTACAATAAGGCAGACATCTGTTACTGCGTGATGTGATCAAATTCTGAACACAATCATTGCTCTTAGGAGCCTGAGTCACATAAGAAGTTAGATGCACTGCCTGAGTACCAGTCATTGAAGGAGGGATTGTGATGCTAGCAGGGCAGATGTCAGCTCTTGCCCACACTGCAGGCATTAGCTAAGAACTGACAAACTTATAGGTAGGGACCAGACCAGTTCACCTGTATGTTAGTTTTGCTCAAAATAGGCATTAGTCTTATAAGAATATATTTAGTATTTAGAGTCTATGAAATGCTTGTAAGTTGCTACAGGCATTAATCTCACTTATTATGTCTGTATTCTGTGCTATAAGAAAATTCGTAAGTTTTACTTTACAACTTTGAAAATGTTTGCTCTGAACTTGTGAACTCAGACCTGGGAATTATTTGCCCCACCCCCTGCCCATCCAGAAGGACTATCAAAATCAGATGGGCCATCAAGGAACACAGCAATACAAAGGATTGGTTAATAGCCTTTTTGCACCTGGGAAATGCTACATGCAAGGAAGCTCCTCCTGAGGACTTGTAAACTGAATGAAGGAAAGAAAATAAAGACACAGGAAAATTTTCCATCTTTTTGGCTGTTTGAACTCTGAAGAGCCAGAGACTCAAAAGTGAAGCCAGAGATTCCCCAGGGGCTGCCTCCTAGGTCTGCCCTGAAAGACCCTTTGAATTGACAAATCACCACAACTCTGTCACTCTTTAGGATTTAGATGGTAACTCATTTGAGTTTATAGGTTTGCTTGCTTTAACCTATAAATAACTCTCTTACTCCTTTTTCCTAGTAATAAACCTTTAGCTAGTTTATTACAGGATTGGCTACAGGTGTAAGATCCTGAGTACCTGTTGATCTGGGGTAAGCGACTTGTCTCTTGGGACCTGCTTGTCATGTGATTTTTGATAGAAGTGACCATTTATCACTAAATTCAGTTTGTGTGGGTGGCAAGATAGGCTGGAGAGTCTAAGGCAGGGGTGGGCAACCTACGCCCTGTGGGCTGTATGAGGCCTGTCAGGGTATTTTGCTGGTGGGCTGCGAGACTGTTTACATTGACTGTCCGCAGGCACAGCTGCCCGCAGCTCCCAGTGGCCGCGGTTCGCCATTCCTGGCCAATGGGAGCTGTGGGAAGTGGCAGTCAGCATGTCCCTGTGGCCCACGCCGCTTTCCCGCAGCTCCCATTGGCTGGGAACGGCAAACTGCGGCCACTGGGAGCTGCGGGTGGCCGTGCCTGCAGACAGTCAATGTAAACAAACTGTCCCGCGGCCCACCAGTGGATTACTCTGATGGGCCTCAGGTTGCCCACCACTGGTCTAATGAAACTGACTGTGACTCCATGGTAAGACTGCTATCGTGATCCAGGAGTTCATATTTGTTACTGGCTTGGTGAAATCTAATTATAGAACACACCACCAGTTTGGCGTGTTTTCCCTGCTTTTGACAGCGTGCCTGGAGGTACGCACTCACAGTCGTGAGCCACTCTAGACAGGGTGACAATTATACTTTTGAAATTGAGGTATTCTGTTGACTAAATGACAGATTAGAAAACTTAGCACAATGTAATATGGCGTCACTCGCAAGCATGTGATATTTGACCATTTTTTATAATTTTACCTCAGTTTTGCTTAGAGTAGCTCTGCTGCTAGGGCCAATATAAAAAGTAATGGCAAAAGTGAACAGCCTTGTCATATTCCATGAGATAAAATAAAAGATAAAGGTTTCCATTAGGTTCAGCATGAGGCAACAAGACTTTTTTGTAGCCACGCTCAAATGCAGATCTCCCACCCTCTTGTGTACCTCACAGGAGAGTCCCATTATAAAGATAAGCCCTGGTAGGTTGATGGTGTCTCGAGCAGCCTATTCTGACACAAATGGTAGCCTTTTGCACTCCTTTTGCACAGTGCTAAATTGCTACAAGGTGCAAGGTAGTGGAGAATTAGGCTCCCAGATGGCAAAAGACTCACAGGCAATAGTGGTGTTTTTTTTCTTTTTTAAATATTAGGGATGAAAGGAACATGGTAAACTTAATGGGCTGAGCTCTGACTTTAACAGGAGCTCATAGTTTTGGAAAATTAGATCATTTATGCAAGAATCTAAATATGGATTTAGGAGGCTAAATTTAGGCTATTTTTAAAAATCTTTGTCCTAGAAAGCACTGAGAATGAAAGAAACCTCAAGATGTACATAAGCGTAATAGACATGAATTTCAAATGTGAGACAGCAGTAGACAGGGCCAATCAATTCTGTGATGCATCCGATGATGCATCCAGGGCCAAGGTGGAATTCACTGTCTATACAGCTCTGGGGAAACTGCATCTGGAGTTCTGAATTCAGTTTTGGGCACTTCATTGCCAGAAAGATATATAAATTAGAGGGATTACAGGGAAGAACAACTAAAATGACCAGGGAGATGGACAGATTAAATTATGAAGAGATTTAAAAGGCTAACTGTATACTAAATGAAAGAAAAGTAAGGTATGTATTTGCTGGGTGGTGGGGGTGGTGCATAGTGGAAGAGAAGCATTGTGAGGGTGTACAAATACCCGAAAGGTATAAACACCAAAGAGGGAAAGTCATTATTTTGGATAGTACTTAGAGGTATAGCTAGGAGTGACAGTATTATATTAAGAAAAGGAAAATTGAGACTAAATATCAGGGAAAACTTTCTAACAAAGAGATCTATTTGTCTAGGCAATCATTTTCCAAAAGCCTGTCGTTTAAGATATATTGGACTAGACTGGACAGTAATCTAAAATAAATAATGTATGGAGCAATCTTTCACTGATAGGGAGGTGAACAGGATGAGGTAATAGGTCTTGCTCATCGCTAATTTCTCAGGTTCTATTAAATGTCTCTAGAGTACTGTATTTTTTTTATAGCACACTGTGGTATGGTTTTCATATTCTGGAAGAGCCTGACATCAAGCGACAAATAATATTTCAAAGACAAATGACTAGACCAATTAGCTGATTGGTGCACAACCCAATATTGTCTGTGTGCCTTTTTGCTCTGGCCTTTTAATACTCATATGAAAGCCATAAACGTGACAAACTACATTTTGCAGAAATTTATGTGTGCGCTCTACCATTGAAAAAGAAATGCTCCCTACCATCTGGGATACATGGTTTTCATCTGACAGTAATTGCCATTTAAGCTCTTCGGTACTCATGCTAATATCGAACAGACAGCATGCATAATCGACACAAGCAGTGATCAATGATTTGAGATCAATGGATAAAAATGAGCTATTTCCAGTGCCTCTGCACCATTTGCATGATGTGTTAAAACACTAGATCCTGGCAACTGTAGAACCCCGTGGTTCCTTTCTTGCCTTTATGAGTTAAGAACTGAGTGCCTTAACATTTAATTGTGTAGCTTTTGCTTAATCCGTCAGGTTTCCCGATTCAAACATTAATGTCTTTGTCTGTGAATATTATCAATTTTTCAGCCAGACTCTGGTTACTTTAATCATATACAGGGAATTGGGGAAGAACAGCTGAAGTGAATGCAAAATGAATTTGGAATTAATGCAAAAAGAAGTTTTAAAAACACAGTAATATCTGTCTCCTTCTTCCCTCCCCTATGCTGTCAGCTAGCCAGTACTATGTATCAGTGCCATTTAAACAGGTGCACATCCTGACCTGCCCTTTATAATAGCAGATGACTATTTTGTACTTTAATTGCAACAACTGATGTTTTAAAGCCTGGCAGGTGGAGGATTTTAAAAACCAGATGGATGTTTTATATCACCACTTTACCTTCATTATAGATACTGCTTCTCAAATTGATGGCCTCATCAAAATGATCATTGTGATATGTTCAAAAATGCAAAGATAGGGTCTCACAGTAGCCAGAAACAACAAAAGTACTCTAGACGCAGCACTGAGAAGTATTGAACATGTGACAATTTAATGGCAGTAGCAGAAGCAATCATGATACCAATAATTGTATTATTGCCCCAATAGTTTTTGCATAATGAACCTCAGAAAGGTTGCTGCTGCTGCTGCCCTTTTCCAGAGAGAACTTTCCATATTAAATTTTCTTCCTTCAGGCCCTCATTTATTTCCCCCCCATTCTCCTTCCTGCTTATCCTTTTCAATCCACAGTTGCAGAAGTCTAGTCTAGGGGCAGGATGGTCCAGTAGTTACAGCACAGGACAGAGCACTCCTTGCTTTGCCATGGAATTTATGCAACCGTGGCATGTCACTTGAGTTGGAAAATTTTGGTCTGAGTGCCTAAAGTTAGGCTCTTTATTAAGGAACCTTAAATATTAAATAACGTAATTCTCAAAAATGCTGATTATAGTCAATGGAAGCTGTGCATGCTCACTCAACACCACTGAAAAATCAGGACAGTTAGATTTGGATACCTAACTTTAGGCACCTACATTTGAAAGTTTTGACCGCATCTTTACTATATGTCAGTTTCCTCATCTGTAAAATGAGGGCAATTGCCTACCTCACAGTGGCAAATTGTAAGGACAAATGTTTGTAAATCACCTTGAGATCCTCTGATGGAAGCTACTATAGAAGTGTAAAATAGTGCAGATATTATCATCCCTCTCCACCCTGCCCATGAAGGGCTTGATCCAAGGCCTGTTTCAAATCAACGGGAGTCTTTCCATTGACTTCAGGGGTTTGACAGATTAGTAGATGTCTGCATGCATCTGTATCAATCTGCAAACACCACATTGTTTAATAGTAAAATGATCCTGTGCCTTCACGTTGGCTCTGTGGCCTCCGTATTGAGCTCATATTGTGTCAGGAAAAACGCTTGCACCAAGCCAAGACCTAATAATGGAGGATCATTAAACCTTGATGACTTTCCATTCATGCAGAAGCACGGTTGGACAAACAATGGGCTATTGCCTGGGGAAACGCATTCTCCTAGCTAAGTTGGAAATGAAGGAACAAATCACCCAGTGGGAACTCCGATCACCTGCTAGGGGTTTGAGGATGACCAGGGACGTCACCTGACCACGGGGAGGGAAAGTTATAGGAGGACAAGGATTTTGCTCAGTAGCTTTCTCACCAGCCAGACAAGAAGGCAAGAATGAGCAGGGGTAAGAAAAGAGGTGAGGGGATGCAGCAAAATTCTTGACTCTGTGAGCAAATCTGAAAGGACTCTTGGAGTTGTAAACAAACTGAAGCAGGGAGTTACTTGCAGTTGTGTTGTTGTCCCCTAGACAGCACAAGAGATATGTAACTTCCTGTGAAATTAGCTTTATTATAAATTTGCCTTGAGAGGAGGCAAAAGACTTATTGTGCTGTTGTCTATGACAGAGCAGGATATAATTCGACAAAGGCTTCCATTTTTAAAACTATGCTCATACCGAAACAATTTCAGAAACCTCTTATGTGTAATTGTGAATTAATGAAGTGACGCTCCTAATCCATTTAAATATCTGAATTGCTTTAAATAATTTGGAAAGTCTAGAAGGACGTGTAAATAGGCAGGTGCTAAAAGGATGTAGTTTGAAGGAGCAGAAACTGTTTCACTTAAACTGATGAGCTAGTCAGGAATGAAGAGCATTAAACTTTAGGGCTGGGAGAGCCCGGGGAAGTTCACTTTCAGTTTGGGCATGAACTTGAGCCAGAATCCTCTGGGAAATAATAGATATAAATGTGTAAGTCAAGTGGAACAGTGTAAACGATTGAAAGTGTAGAAAATATGCCATTCTTCAAGTCTCTGATATATCTATATATACAGAAATTTGTGTATGAGAGAGAGAGATTGTGTGTGTGAAAAATGGATTTCTCACCACCTTTTGCATAAAGTCCTCCTCCGTTACTGCATCACTCTGCCAAATATGCCAGCCTCAATATCTCATTCATTCAGTTCTCCCTCAACTGTCTGTTGTCACAATTAGACTGATAGACCTGGCTTCTCCAAAGGAAAGAAGCTGGATGAAGTTTAAGACCTGTAGAATAAAGAATGGTTATTCTTGGACTCTAAAACAAGGCCTAAAGTCATGCTAAAGAGGACTTGATGCAAAAGAGAACTTAGTTTGGAGAACTAGACTCTTGTTGGCATATCCTGAGGCTGCATCATGACTGTGGCATTCTTAAGCTCAAAGTTTGCTTTGAGTAACATAACTGCAGAAAAACATGGGAATGCACTGTTGTAACAGATTGCTTAGCTTTCCATGGACTGGAAAGGTATAAAACTTAAAGCAAACCAGAAGGTAGGGCTTGGTATTTGCTTTTGGTTGTGGGGTTGCGTTTTTTTTTTTGTGTGTGTGCTCTGTTTTTGCTATTTTTGTCCTTTTTTTTTTTTAAAGCCACCTTTTAAAACTAAAGAAAATCCACCTTAAAGCCATCTTTGCTCCCTCCATCCCCACTCTAGTCTTGCTCTGAATGCAGAGATGGAATAAGAAACAATCAGGCCCACAATCTGCCGTCTCCAGGTAGATGTAATTCTCTTTGGTATCCATGTCTCAACTGCTATGTTATACATTTCAGGTTATTTCGATCCTCTTCCCCAAAGGTATTAGCACAGGTACGACCTCTGAGGGCTATAACAGCCCATCTCTAATGTAATGATTATAGTCTGTTTCTTAAATCGGGATTACATTGCTTTGGATAATATTTGGGTTCCTCTTTCCCCTGTATTCCTTGTGCAATTTATTTCTTAAAGTTCTTTTGAAAGTGTATCCATATAATTGTTATTCCTTTACCCCCTTCCTTCCAATTCCCCCACCTCCAAGGTGATTGCCTGTGTTTTGAAGATATCTTTTCAGGTTACTATTAACCTCCTTTTACATGTTTAGTGTAAGGATTTAAGTAGTTACTCTAACACCAATTGTTTTAAAGAGGCATGGCTTGTATTTTTCAGAAGTTTAATTTTATCATTATTATTCCTATTCTTGATCAAATATGATCTATTGACAGATTAAAGTCACAACCCAATTGAGATGAGATTCCACAATGTCATATTACAGAGTGCTTTCTTGGAGTGAACTGCGGTTTTAGACTTCTAGCCACAAAGTGCAAACTAAAAATAACTCTAGTTTGCTCTGACACTGCATGGATTGATCTGGTTTTCTCCTGAGCTGATTTGGGCAGTTAAAGATTAGGACAAATTCAAGAAAGTGAAATGTGATTAGATCGGATGGATTTATCTTTATTGAATAAGCTTCCAGGTAGCATGTTTAAAATTTTCTTTTAAGGCTTATTAGTTTTATCTCTTGCATATTTAAGCAGGACTTTACTTTACTTTACTTCAACTAATGCTGAAATTTTAATGAGTGGAAATGAAGGACAGATTGGATGCCAGGTAACTCTGCTTAATCTTACTCTCCAAAATGAAGCTGTAAGCATTTAATGCCTCTGTTCAATTGTCTTGTCATTGAAAATAAAACACAACACAGCTAGATTACTTGCTACAGTTTACAGACAAGAAATGCTGATTCAGAAAATAGCTTTAGATGTCCAAGATTATCCACGTTTCCTTCAAGATGGGGGAATTAATGAGGAAACAAATAGAGACTGCATCTAATGCCTATTGAGCTCCCTATGTTTCTATGTCCTAGTGTCAGGGCCGACTCTAGGTTTTTTGCCGCCTCAAGCAAAAAATTTGCTGCCCCAAGCTCAGGTGGGGCTGGGGCTCGCAGGTGGCGCTGGAAGCAGAGGGAGTGATGTCACCTTCTCCCAGCGCCTGCAGGGGCTTTACCCCCTCCCCCGCCTGGCCATGCAGAGAAGCCCCAATATCAGGGGTGGCACAAGGTAGCGCAGCAGCCAGTGCGCAGATGAGGTGGCGCAGCCCCAGCTCCCCAGCAGGACTCGCCCTCTCCTCCCAGGTAGTGGCTGGGCCCTGGCAGCTCAGCATCCCGGGGCTGGGGCTTCCCCTTCCCACTGCGGCCGGGGGCTCAGTGCCCTCGCCCCATCTAAGTGGCACGGCTCCGAGAGCGCAACTGTCCCGAAAAAAAAGGATGGCCAGAATGCCGCCCCAAGCACATGCTTGCTTTGCTGGTGCCTAGAGACAGTCCTGCCTAGTGTAATTGGCCTCAGTTAAATTTTGGAGAGGGAGAGGCATGCATTCTTTGTGACTCTGTTCTCTGCTCCAGCCTTGTTCCTAGAGATGCATCCTTCTTGACGCTTATTGCCAGACTTGGTCCCCATCTCTCCACAGCACATCTCTCTTACAATGTGCTGGGCAGGATTTAATTCCTCACAGCTGACCCAGTTTTGCTCCCTATAAATCCCTGTGCTTAGATTAGCTAACTGTGGTCCAACAGCTTCAGATATATTTAAGAAATGGAAGTTTTTATTAAATCAAATATGAAACAATCTGTACAATCTGTACAGTGGACCCTGCATTTCTGATTTTAGTATTAAATAATAATAAAAAATCTTGATTCAATTTATTCTGTGCTGTCCCTACATTTTCATTTTTCAATATGCTTTAGATGTTTGCATTGACAGGGCCTAACTGAATCATTTAAGTTGCCAGGAGGAAGCTGTAGGTTTTGGCAGCTGGGTATGAGCCGTTTGAGATTTTTGGCACGAGGGGAAGCATAGGAGGCAGTTTCGGATTGTACAATATACACACTTGCAGGAAGTTTCTGATAAAATGAATAGTTATGAAATATTTAACAATGTCGGCATCTAAACTGTTGCCTTGATGTTTCAGAATTCTCAGCCCACTGAGATGAATGGGGCCGTTCACACATGTCAGAACTATTGTTTCAGGCTGTCTGCAGACTCAGGCAGACAGTATTGGATCATTTACACAGGTTCCAATTTTTTTTTGAAGATTTCTTCATAATCAAAGGGGCTAGAAACGTTGTCTTCAAAAATTCTGTGACAAGGGACGAGTTCCATGGACACAGAATTATGGAATACATGTGACCCTGCTTCCATACCACCAACAGAGAAGAATTACTTATGCTTGTGATGGTCTCAAAAGTGGAATGGAGTGAGGGAGGAAGGGAACAAGAAAATCCTTGGCATAAATACAGCCAATGCTATGAGAGACAATAACCTCTAATGTAGGATATACTTTGAGTGTGGCATTATTTCAACAGGCACTAAACTCCCACTGGCCGCGGTTCACCACTCTAGGACAATGGGGGCTGCGGGAAGCGGCATGGGCCAAGGGATGTGCTGGCCGCGGCTTCCCACTGCCCCCATTGGCCTGGAGCGATGAACCGCGGCCAGTGGGATCTGTGATCGGCCAAACCCTCCGGATGCGGCAGGTAAACAAACTGGCCTGGCCCGCCAGGGGGCTTACCCTGGCAAGCCTCGTGCCAGAGGTTGCTGACCCCGGCTATAGTACCTTTGGAGAACTGGGTAACTTAGATGGAGAGCACCATTATAATAGGTTGAAATGTCAACTGAAGCTTTGACCTTTTCTTGAATGAGAGTGTATGTAGATAATTCATAATGAAAATCAGAGTTTAAAGCCAGAAGGACCACCAGATCATCTGGTTTGACCTCCGGTGCATCACAGGCTACCAGCACCACTCAGCCATCTGCACACCTAACCCAACAATTGAAATTAGACCGAAGTATTACAGCCCCCAAGAGATAAGACTATTGTGTGTTATAGGCAGATAATAGGAAGAACCGATGAACACCAATGCTTGAGGCCACTGGAGTGGCAGAGAATTAGGTGAGATATACCTAGCTGATCCCAGCACGTGAACCATACTCCATGTGCAGAGGAAACCCCAACCAAAGTCACTGCCAATCTGACCTGTGGGAAAATTCTTTCCTGGGCCCCAATTATGGCAATCAGTTAAACCCTGAGCATGTGAGCAAGAACTAGCCACCCACTCACCTGAAAGAGAGAATGTTCATGTTACCTCAGAACACTGACCCACTCTGTCCCACCTTTTGATGCATCAGAGACTGGAGACACCCCTTTCCCCAAAATACATGGGAGGGGGGAAATCCTTTTCTGATGCCTGCAGATTACCAGCTGAAGCCCTGAAGTATGAAATTTTAGGAACATAAGACATGAACTGGAAGAGACCCCCAGGCTGCTCAGTCCTGCCCACTGCCAGCACATCCACAACACGCAAGCCCTCTCATAAATTTGTTCAGCACTTTCTTAAGCCCCTATAACTCCTGTTAAGAGGCTGATCCAAAACCTCACCCTCTGAGGGTTAGAAACCTTCTAATTTCCAGACTGAATTTATTCATGGCAAGTTTATATCCATTTGATATAAGATCCATTTATCTTGTGCCAACATTGGCCTTGGGCTTAAATAGATCTTCTCCACCCCGGGTATTTACCCCTTTAATGTATTTATAGAGCGCAATCATATCATCTCCAAGCCTTCATTTTGGTGGACTAAACAAGTCAATCTCTTCCTCTCATAAGATAGGCTCTCTTTCTCTGATCATCCTAGTAGCTCTTCTCTGCATCTGTTCCAGTTTGAATTCATTTCTTGAACATGGTGACCAGAATTATACATAGTATTCCAAATTAGGTCTTACCAGTGCCTTCTACAAAGGCATTAATAATTCTCTATCTCTACTGGAAATGCCTCTCTTGATACATCCTAAGATCACATTTGCCTTTTTCAAAGCCATGTGACATTGATGGTTCATAGTCATCCCTTGACTGACCAAAACACCCAGGTCTCCCTCCTCTTCTGGCACTTCTAACTGATGAGCCCCCAACTTATAGAAGAAATTCTTATTATTAGACCATAAGTGCATGACCTTGCACTTTGTACTATTGAATTTCATCCCATTAATGTAACTGCAGTCCTCAAAGTCATCCAGTTATTCCTCTCTGATATTCTGATGTCCTTGATATTGGCAATGCCTTCCAGCTCTATTATATCAACTGCTTTACCAGGGGTTTGAGTTAAATAGGTAATAAGAAATAAGAATATTATTTTAAAGTTTGACCAAATGTTCCTTCCCTTCTCAGTTGAGAGGAATGGGATCATTTTACCAACAAATGTTGATAAAAATGGTGAATGTTGACATAAAACTAGATACTGAAGATTTTGTGGGATTTTTTCCTCTTTGTATCGTGAAAAGAAAGAGGTTTCAGTGAAAGAAACCACAGTAGAAAAAGAGACGAAGAGAAGAGGAGGTTTTGGGCTTTTCTGCCTTAAGAGAGGGCTGAAATGATTTTTTTTTTTGTTCTAGTATAGTGATACTATAAGAGCTAACGTTCAGAAGTGCCTAATTAAATTGCTTGTGCAAATCCCACATTTGAATATGCTTTAGGACATATTGACCCATTTTGTACCCTTAAATGCCAGTTTGGGCCTTATTAAATAGGTATCAGTTTTTTCTTGCATACTGGGTTACCTATTCATGTTGTGTCTAAAGTTAATACTGTGGAGACAGTTTTTGTCTGCATATTTTCTTTTACTCCACACCACCTCTATTGACTTCCTGACCTGCCTTATCTTCTAAACTGCTCCTTACAGTTCTGAACTAGGTCTGTGCATCCTCTCCAGCAACACTCTCTCTCTCTCTCTCTCCATGGTGTCACTAAATCAGCTTCAGGTTCAGCTAGGAAATATAAGACAACTGTATGCAAAATACAGAACCAAACTTATTTCCAAGGACACTATCCCACAACACTTTATCCCTAGTACAAATCATAGGCTTTCATGATTATTTATACATTGTTGCTTGACAACACGCTTTTTGATCCATTGCTTCTTAGCAAGTTTTTATCATAGGATATTAGACACCAAATAAGGGACAGTCTACAAAATACAAGACAGGTTACTCTAAGTTGATCTCCTACCTCATCAACACCGGGGACAAAAATTACGGTCTGGAGAAAAGCACCAAAAGTGACCTCATGCTGAATGTGAAGGGCCAAAATACTGTGCTCTGTTGCACCTGTGTAATCCCAATGCAGTTGCACAGCAAAGGCAGAACTTGGCCCAAAGGCCTATTTTTAGTATCTCTACTGCATTCACCCTTGCATTTAGATTCATCATCAAGCTCAGAGGCTCAAATTCGGATGTATTCTTTGGACTCATTTTTCCTGATGAATGCACTTAAATTTGCCATGGGAGGGGAGTCCGCCAGGAAAATGACAACATTGGAAGGATCTGTTTACCTCAATTTACTGGCAGGGAAAAGAGTCCAGTGTGGCACCAGAGATAATATTTATTAATTTTATCTTAAATACACTTAGAGCAGCAAAAGAACACAATGATGTAACAATATTAAATGAAGTGGTAACTGCAGATTCATGCATTATTTTATCATAAAATATTTACTCTCCTGGTATGTTATAAACAAACAATGGAGCCCTAATTACCCATAGATATTCTACAATTATCCCATGGTAATTACCCTAATTGGAATTGGCTCATTATTGAGAACAGAATTTGTTTTCTGTATGCTACAGGAAAATGAAGTTGGCAACTGCCTAAAAACAGCAGCCATTTCAGCTGAGCTTACAGAAATTAAATTACCCTTTTAGAGCCCGTCAATGTTCCCACAATCCAAGCAGTTTCACGTACAAAAACAATAATCAAATACAATTTCCAAAGCATGTTTTACTTTTATAGCCTTGTCTCCACTTCAGCATTAACAATGAATTGGTTGAGTAATAACTGTGATGCACAAAGCTCTAGCATAAACTGAAAGGCCATCTGAAACACTCTTCTGAGATACACGAATCATTTACCTTGTGAAGCCATTAAATGAGAGATGGGGGCTGAAAGAGAAAACACACTTTCTTGTGGGATTGGAATTTATTTTACACCACAGAGACACAGAGGTACTAGGTCTTGTTAAAACTGTGCCTGAAATATTTCTCATCAGATCTAAAACCAACAAACAAAAAAGCCCCAACCCCCTCAAAAATCTCATGAATATAAATAAGCAGATATCATGTTAGTAGGGGAGTGACTATAGTAATGAGATGATGCACTACTAGTGTGGATGTGGCTATGGTGATATCTCTGTTATGACTCTGAACATGACCAGCCTAAACCTGGGCTGAAATTCTAGCTCCATTGAAGGAAGAGTGTTGCCATTGACTTCAGCGAGGGCCAAGATTTCATCACTGATGTTTCCAGAAATCGGAGACAGTCTGGCTCAGATGTGTTCTCATCAAGTTAATAAAACTGTTGTGTCTTCTCCACAACCATCCTGATTCTTGAGTACTTTGTGCAACATTACAGGTTGTCAGACATTATACTGAACCAGAAAAGAAGCTACTACGTATCAGTATGATTATTGGGCCAACCTGATCCATGGTGTAACTGGTATTATACCAGACATGCGTATGGCACGTAATTCTTAACAACACTCCTGGCTGGCATAGCTATGCCAACGAACCCCCAGTGTAGATGCAGCAGTGTTGATAGCAGAATGTCTGTTGATGTCGCTAACATCATATGGGGAGGTGGTGTTTCTGCACCAACAGAAAACTGTTGGCTTATGCCGTGTCTATGCTAGAGGGCTATGATGGCATAGGGATATCAGTATAGCTAGGCCAGCACAGGTTCTGTCTGTAAGACACAAAAGAGAGATTTCCTTACGCCAATCCCTTCTTTTGGTGGAGACAATGCTAATTTGTAATTCTCTTACAATTGCTGTGGGTGAAAAATAGCTCCTCTGAAATTGCATCTATGGAGATGGAAAGGTACAACAAAAAAACCATACAAGCACTTTGTAACAGTCTGAACATGGAAAGGGAAGTATGACTTGACATGCAAGATAATCACTACTGGCATTTGATTTATTAATGACATCCTGTAATGTGACAGGTCCTCAGCTGGTAACTGTATAGTAGGGACATTTTCTACAGCTCATCAGAGCTCTTCACTGTGTTTGATTATTCTCCTACGACCATGACAAGCTCATCTTTCTGTCACTGCTGCTGCTCCTAATATTCATATGAGTGTGGTTCATCAGCCTGTTTTTTAAAATATAGACACATTTTTGTCTTTCTCCCAGAAACTTGCTAAGAATTTGACCTGAAAGACTGGAGATAGGCAGGGCAAAGAGGAGGGAGCTGGGAATATGACTGAGCACTATTTATACGTAGGCTAGGAAATTTTAAAGAGATATACACCTTGAAGCATAAGGGTTTATTAGATATGTTGGATATTGGTAGGATCCAATGCATCAGGTGCTATGTGTGTAAGTGTGATCGCAGGAATCAAATAATCTTGCTACAATGTTTTCTTGGTCTTTCAAATAATTTCGAAGAGGATGTTGGCAGAGGATAACGGTTGCTGGAACTTGGTTGTCTTTATTTGCTCCTTGCTTTTGCCTGGCAATGGAAGGCTGGAAGCTGAGCAGTAGTTGGAGAGGTGTTGGCTTTCAGTGGATTGGGGGGAGGCCTCAGTCCTAGAGGGCTGGGTAGGAGTTTTAGAATTTTAGTTATAAGCTGGGGACGCATCAGTTGGAAGTAACGGAAGAGGAGAAGGACCTCAGAGTCCTGGTTGATCGCAGGACGCCTATGAGTCGGCAATGTGACGTGGCCGTGAAAAAAGCGAATGCGGTCTTGGGATGCATTAGGTGAGGTATTTCTAGTGGGGATAAGGAGATGCTGGTTCCGTTATACAAGGCACTAGTAAGACCTCATTTGGAGTACTGTGTGCAGTTCTGGTCTCCCATGTTTAAAAAGGATGAAATCAAACTGGAACGGGTACAAAGAAGGGCCACTAGGATGAGCCGAGGAATGGAAAATCTGTCGTATGAAAGGAGACTCGAGGAGCTCGGTTTGTTTACCTTAACCAAAAGAAGGCTGAGGGGGATATGATTGCTCTCTTTAAATATATCAGAGGGATAAATACCAGGAGGGAGAGGAATTATTTCAGCTCAGTACTAATGTGGACACGAGAACAAATGGATATAAACTGGCCGTCGGGAAGTTTAGGCTTGAAATTAGACGAAGGTTTCTAACCATCAGAGGGGTGAAGTTTTGGAACAGCCTTCCGAGGGAAACAGTGGGGGCGAAAGACCTCTCTGGCTTTAAGATTAAGCTTGATAAGTTATGGAGGGGATGGTTTGATGGGATAAAGTGATTTTAGTCAATAGGTCAATAACGTGTCGTCGCTGGTAATTAGTAACAATGGTCAATGATCAGGGCCGGCTTTAGGAAGTGCGGGGCCCGATTAGAACAGTTTCGACGGGGCCCCGGCAGGGATGACTAAAAAAAAAAAAACCACGTCAAAAAACATGTGGGGCTTGTACTCACCGGGCGGCGCTCCTAGACTTCGGGTCCTTCACTTGCTCCGGGTCTTCGGCGGCACTGAAGGACCTGCTGCTGAAGTGCCGCCGAAGACCCGGAGCGCCACCGGGTGAGTAAAAATTAAAAAGGACCCTCTAACCAGGGAAGGGATTCTCGGACACTTCTTTCTCCCCTCCCCCCCGGCAGCCCTGCCACTGGGCGCGGGGCCCTCTTAGGCGCGGGGCCCGATTCGGGGGAATTGGTGGAATTGGCCTAAAGCCGGCCCTGTCAATGATGGGATATTAAAAGTTACTACAGAGAACTTTTTCCAGAGGGTCTGGCTAGAGAATCTTGCCCGCATGCTCGGGGTTCAGCTGATCACCATAGTTGGGGTCGTGAAGGAATTTTCCTCCAGGGTAGTTTGGCAGAGGCCCTGGAGATTTTTCTCCTTCCTCCGCAGCATGGGGCAGGGGTCGCTTGCTGGAGGATTCTCAGCGATTTGAAGTCTTTAAATCATGAATTGGGGACTTCAACAGCTGAGTCAAGGGAGAGAATTCTTCCAGGAGTAGGTGGGTCAGTTTTTGTGGCCCGCATCATGTGGGAGGTCAGACTAGATGATCATAATGGTCCCTTCTGACCTTAGAGTCTAAGGGTACATCTACACTACAGGGGGGAGTCGATTTAAGATACGCAAATTCAGCTACGTGAATAGCGTAGCTGAATTCGACGTATCGCAGCCGACTTACCCCGCTGTGAGGATGGTGGCAAAATCGACTTCTGCGGCTTTCTGTCGGCAGTGCTTACTCCCACCTCCGCTGGTGGAGTAAGAGCGCCGATTTGGGGATCGATTGTCGCGTCCCGACAGGACGCGATAAATCGATCCCCGAGAGGTCGATTTCTACCCGCCGATTCAGGCGGGTAGTGTAGACCTAGCCTATGAGTCTATGAGTTTGTCTTGGACTGCGTATTCTGCAGAAGTGCACAGAGGCCCATTGGGATTCTTGCCAATATAAAAAGGTCTCTCTTATGAATCAAGCATTATTTGGTTGTTTGTTGTTACTTTATTGAATCCTTCTATATTATCCCACCTAAATGGGGAGTAAAGCTCTTTGTTTATTTTGTGACCCTTGTGTGTGTATGTCCTTCTTGGTTGAGCTACTGGGTGTTAGACATGTATGGGATTCTAATAGTTGGAGCACCTACATCACTTGCCTCCTCATTTGTGGTGGGGTGGTCACGGCTACTGACTTCAACCAGTTTCCGTGCACCACTGCTCACAATGTTGTTTTACCAACTCATTGACATCTAGGCCCTGCAGCTGGGTGGTGGCTTGCTCTCCTGGAAAAAACTAAAAACAAAAAGGATTAGGAAGTCTTTGTGGTAAAGCAGCTTGGCTGCTTCATTAGGTGGGAGAGAAGCAAAGCTGGGATCCTCAGCTGCATGAGGTGGTGGTCAGATCAGAAGAATGCATCGTTTGTAATGTCTTTTGTCACTGGGCTGTTCAAGGCAGGCTATTGGCCTATCCTGGTCCTGTTTCTGGTCCATCCCAGAACAAAGGCATTCTGGAAATTTTAGTTCTCAGGGCTGAAAGGAACAATAGGTCTGATAGTGAGGCATGCTGGAAAAGAAGTAGGAGTATACTGGGCAAGACCTGAGGTGGTGCTCCCAGCTGAGAGGGAGCTGGTGAAAGAGCATGGGAGGGCTGTGGACAGAAGCCTGTGAAAGGGCCAAGGATAGAGTGGGTAAAAGTTACAATTGTTTTGTACTGAAAAGTTTGAAAAATTGTATTAGGTAAAAGTGACCAGAGGAGTGCCCATTTACCCTTTTTATACCATTCCTTACTTCATATACCTCTATGTCCCCTCGTCTTTATCTCCTGTCCAAAGTAAGCAGTCCCAATCTTTTCAATATCTCCTAATGTGGAACTTTTCTCTTGCCTCTAATCATCTTTGTAATCTCTGGGCCCTTCCTCTCTCTGCTATATCTCTGAATTAGGGTGATCAAATTTGAACACAGAACAAAAGGTGAGGAAATGCCATTGATGTGAAAATATTATAATGCCATTATACATATTTATTTTCCATTCCTTATACATCCATACATTGAATTTGCTGTATTGACCAATGCTACAGATTTAACAGAAGTTTCATTGAGCTGTCCACATTAATACCCAGGGTTTTTTTTTTCTGAGTGGGCATCAAAGAGTCCTGTGGCACCTTATAGACTAACAGACATATTGGAGCATGAGCTTTCGTGGGTGCAAGCAAAGAGTCCAGACTAACACGGCTACCCCTCTGATACTTTTCTGAGTGGTTACAATTAATTTAGAACCCAGTAAGGTGGTTGAGTGGATCAAATTATTCCTTGCAACGTATTCTTCTTTGCATCCATCAACAGTGAATTGCATCTGTCATTGTGTTGTCCATTTAACTAGCTTTGTTAAGTCTCACTGGAACCCTCAGTCTTTTCTAGTCTTGAGTAACACAAATAATTTTATCTCGTCTTCATATTTAGCCATTTCATTGTTCACATCCTTTACCATATTGAACAACACTGGTCTTGGTGTGGCACTCCACTATTAGTCTTTTGCCATGTTGTAAATTGCTAGGTGGTACAACCTTACCACTTTCAAGTGCAAGGTGCATTTCTTTGCCCTTACTTTCTCTAACGTAAATACATAGCAACATGTCTATTTTTTAACCCCCCTGCCCATTATTCCCCAAGACCAAACCAAAACCAAGACACTCCGCTGCACATGCTTCTCCCCCTGGGGAAAGATGAGAGAATAACTACTTAACAGATGTTAATCATCTTGTTTAATGCACTACTGGAAGATGCTCAGATACTGTGGTTATGAGCATGGTGTAAGAACATCTGTAGAATAGAATACAATACAATAGAATAGAATAAATTGACCTTTTATTCTTACTCTCTTTTCTGTCTTTTAACCAGTTTCTAATCCATGACAGAACTTTATTTCTCATCCTATGACTGGCTAGGAATAATAAATATTGAATAATAAAACTAGTTAAAATTTTTCTAGTAAAAAGGTTTTTTGAATAAAAATGGACTTATCTCAAAAATGAAAACTTTTGTGAAAAAAATGCTGACTTTGTTTTTTCCAGTTGTTTAATTCATAGATTCCAAGGCCAAGAGGGATCATTGTGATTATCTAATCTGACCACCCGTACAACATAGGCCATAGAACGTCTCCAAAATAATTCATGGAGTGTATCTTTTAGAAAAACATCCAATCTTGATTTAAAAAATGTCAGTGATGGAGAATATACAATGACTCTTCGTAAATTGTTCCAATGGTTAATCATTCTCACTGTTAAAAATTTTCGCCTTATTTCCAGTTTGAATTTATCTAGCTTCAACTTCCAGCGATTGGATCATGTTATACCTTTCTCTGCTAGACTGAAGAGACCATTATTAAATATTTGTTCTTCATGTAGATACTTATAGACTGTAATCAAGTCACCCATTCACATTCTCTTTCTTAAGATAAACAGATTAAGCTCCTTGAATCTATCATTATAAGACATGTTTTCTAATCTTTTAATCATTCTCATCGCTCTTCTCTGAACCCTTTCAACTTTTTTCTAGAACTGCGAGCACCAGAACTGGACACAGTATTCCAGCAATGGTTGCACCAGAGCCAAATACAGAGCTAAAATAACCTCTCTACTCCTATTCGAGATTCCGTTTATGCATCCCAGCATTAGCTCTTTAAGGACATAAGAACAGCCATACTGAGTGAGAGCAATGATCCATCTAGTCCAGTATCCTGTCTTCCAACAGTGACCAATGCCAGGTACCCTAGTGTCACATCGTGAGTTCATGTTTAGCTGATTATCCACCATGACCCTCAATTTTTTTTGGTGTCAGTGCTTCCCAGGATAGAGTGCCCCATTCTGTAAGTATACCCAATGTTGTGATTTCTTAGATATAGACTTTTACATTTAGACGTGTTAAAATGCATATTGTCTCCTTGCTCCCAGTTTACCAAGCAATCCAGATCACACTGAATCAGTGATCTATCCTCTTCATTATTTACCACTCTCCCAATTTTTGTGTCATCTTCAAACTTTATCAGTGATGATTTTTATGTTTTCTTCCAGGTCATTGATAAAAATGTTAAATAATATAGGGCCAAGAACCGACCCTTAAGGACCACACTGTAAACACACTCAATGATGATTCATTGTTTAGTTACATTGTTTTACAGTTACATATCAGTTAGCCAATTTTTAATCCATTTAATGCCTGCCATATTAATTTTATATCGTGCTAGTTTTTAATCAAAATGTTGTGCGGTACCAAGTTAAATGACTTACAGAATTCTAAGTATGTTAAGTCAACACTATTACCTTTATCAACCAAACTTGTAATCTCATAAAAAAATTCAAGTTAAGTTGACGGACTCTATTTTCCATGAACACATGTTGATTTGCACTAATTACATTACCCTCCTTTATTTCTTTGTTTATTGAATCCTGTATCAGCTACTCCGTTATCTTACCTGGGATCAATATCAGGCTGACATCCCATTTACCCCTTTTTGAAATTGGCACAACATTAACTTTGTTCCAGTTTTCTGGAGTTTCCACATTGCTCTAAGACTTATTGAAAATCAACATTAATGGTACAGTGAGCTTCTCAGTCATCTCTTTAAAAACTTCTGGATGCAAGTTAGCTGGACCTGCTGATTTAAAAATATCTGACTTTCATAGCTTTTGTTTAACATCCTCCAGACATACTAATGGATTGGAATGGGTGTTATCATCAACATATGATGAGGCTATCTCTTTTGTTTTTTATTTCCAAATACAGAACAGAAATATTTATTGAACACTTCTGCCTTTTCTGCATTATTATTGATAATTCTACCACTGTCAGGATTCTTTTTGTTCCTAATGTATTAAAAATATACATACACCTTCACTTTGCCTCTAAACCAGGTCAGTTTTTTAACCAGCACAGCCTTCTTCCTCAGTTCTGGGATTGTGGCTTTTTGGGAATCTAGTAAGGTGTTCTTAAATGATTCCCAATTATCATTCAATTTTTCTGATTCAATTCTTCTACTCCACTGATGTGGCTAATAATTGTTTTCAGCTTTGTGAAATTGGCCCTATTAAAGCACCAAGTACATATATTACTGGTCTGGACTTTCTTCTGGTTGCATATTATAAATGTGGTCAAGTCATGATCACTTGTACCTAAGCTATCAGAGGGGTAGCCGTGTTAGTCTGGATCTGTAAAAAGCAACAAAGAGTCCTGTGGCACCTTATAGACTAACAGAAGTATTGGAGCATAAGCTTTCCTGGGTGAATAC
>NC_048298.1:209193091-209219140 GCF_013100865.1 Trachemys scripta elegans | reverse complement strand
GTCCTGTGGCACCTTTAAGACTATCAGAAGTATTGGAGCATAAGCTTTCATGGATAAATACCCACTTTGTCAGATGCATGTCTGACGAAGTGGGTATTCACCCAGGAAAGCTTATGCTCCAATACTTCTGTTAGTCTATAAGGTGCCACAGGCAGGGGTGAAAGTAGAACTAGGGACTTACCGGTACGGGGCTGGGTTGGGGCCGGCTCTGGCCCCCGGAAAGGGCGAGGCCTTGGGTGGAAGGAGTGGGGTTGGGGCGGGTGTCAGAGCCAGCCCCGGCCCACCCTGTACCGGTAACTGGTCTCCCCCTCCCCCGCCAGGGTAGCAGTGGCAGCTGGGGGCTCCGGCAGCAGTTTAAAGGGCCCAGAACTCGGCCGCTGCTACCACCCCGGGCCCTTTAAACCTCTGCCGGAGCCCCCGGCTGCCACTGCTACTCCAGGGCTCTGGCAGCAGGGCTCTGGGGGCTATTTAAGGGGCCAGGGCTGTAGAGGCAGCGGGCGCCCCGGGCCCTTTAAATAGCCCCCAGAGTCCCGCTGCTACTCCAGGGCTCTGGGGGCTATTTAAAGGGCCAAGGGCTCCCCTGTTTCTACCGCTCAGGCCCTTTAAATAGCCCCTGGAGCCCTGGGGTAGTGGCAATGGGGCTCTGGTGGCTATTTAAAGGGCCCAGGGCAGTAGAGGCAGCGGGAGTCCCGGTCCTTTAAATAACCCCCCAGAGCCTCGCTGCCGCTACCCCAGGGCTCCAGCAGCGGGGCTATGGCCGCAATTTAAAGGGCCTGGGGCTCCAGCCAGTGCTGGGAGCCCCAGGCCCTTTAAATTGCCACCTGGGGAAGCTGGGCCGCCCCAGTACGGCGCACCGGCTCTTGCCGGTATGCTGTACTGGGGCGTACCAGCTTACTTTCACCTCTGGTCACAGGACTCTTTGTCGCTTTGTACCTAAGCTACCATTGTTTTTTAGATCTTTGGTCAATTCCTCTATCTTTAGGACAAGGTCTAATAAAGAACTCCCCTGTGTTGGCTGCACACTTCTTGAGTTAGGAAATTGTCATCTATAATGTTTAGAAGTTCTAACGATGTTTTAAGTACAGGCAGCATGAGACCTCCAGAATATGTCACTCAAATTGAAGGCTCCCATGATTACATAGGTGTTTTTTCTACATGATACATGGGTGTGAAAGGAGGGGTTTGTCCTGTTCCCTAGTGTGATTTGGTGGTCTGTAGCAGATACCAACTAGTACACATCTTTTGCTTTATTTGTTAGGACATTGGTCCATAAACATTTAAGATAATTTTCTTTTGAGTTATAAGTGACTTGGAAATAGGAAATTCCATTTTTGACATACAGTGCCACTCCCCCTCCCTTTTTGCCTGTTCTAGCCTTCCTAAATAGGTTATAACCATTGATTTTAACACTCCATTTGTGTGAATCATCCCACCAGGTTTCAGTAATACCAGCTAGATAGAATTTATGCTCAGAAATCAACCAATTCCATTTCCTTTTGATTATTACCCAGGCTCCTAGCACTGGTTTATAGGCAACTCAGGAATTGCTTTTCTTCATATCCTTTGTTTCCTTGATTAATTTTGTTCTCAACATCTCAATTTTCTGCTGAGTGCTCATATCTTCTCTCTTTTTACCCTCCTCTTTTGTTATTAGTTTAACCCCCTCCTAACTAGTCTAGCCATCCTGTCCCCAAGGAAACTGATTCCCCCTTGTACTGAGGTGGAGGGCAGTCAAATAGTACAGTCTCCTCTCCCCATAGAAGGTGGACCAATCTTCCACAAAACCAAACCCTACTTGACTGGTGAAATTTTGCATTAACATTTTTATCGAAGATGCTATCAAAACGGTTATCACAATAATTACTGAAATTTTCATTTAGCCAAAACTCAGTTTTCCATAATTGAAACATTTCAACAATATTTTTGATTTTAAAAAAGTTGGGAAAAATATTTGAAAATCCAAAAAATGGGTCTGTTTCAAACCCTGTACAGTATTTCTTTACCATTTCTAGGGATGGCACTATCAGTCACTGATTTAGAGGTTCTGGATCAAACATCAAATCCTATTGACTTTCCTCTGTAGGTAAGGTGGGCCTTCCAGTTGGGGGTCAGAGGCAGAAGAGGTTAGGCCTAATCTTCAGTGGGCAAGCATCAGGGCTGGCTCCAGGTTTTTGCCACCCCAAGCAAAAAAAAAAGGCCGGAGTGCCGCCTCTTCAGAAGTGCCGCTCCAAGCACATGCTTGGAACGCTGGTGCCTAGAGCTGGCCCTGGCAAGCGTTTGTCATAATGTCAAATCTGGCACATCATCATTTTCTATGATGTTACTGCTGCTAATGTAATGCCCCTCCTTATCTTATCTCTCCATCAATCTCTTATCTCAACTACCAATCTCTTTTTGACGTGATACTACTCTGAACTACTCTTCAGTTCAGTCAGTTGAAACAAACTGGTGCTGAACAGGGCTATATGTTTGAAGCATTCTCCATGACCAAACTCTTAGTTTTGTTTTGTATGTGCTATGAGCTTTCTTTAGTGAAGACCAGGTGAAAGAAGTGTGCTCTTCACTTACAGTGCAAAGCAATGAGGTTTCACCTAGTTCTTAGTACATTATGTAATGGAGTTCATTCCAGAATCTTAGATCTGCCCCTGATGATGCTCAGCCCCACACACAACCAAGCTTCACCCTTGCAGGGAATAATTTAATTGTACCACAGAAATGGAGTTAATGACCACAATCTTCATCCAAATGTGTGAGGTTTGTTTGAGATCCTGGATTAAAACTATTAAGGGCCTTGAAGATAAAGACTGAAATTTTTGAACTTTATGCAATATTCTATGGGGAGTCAATAGAGTGATGACAGGATGGGTTTGTTGTAGGGCTGTCAAGCGATTAAAAAAATTAATCATGATTAATTGCAGGATTAAAAAAATTAAGCGTGATTAATCTCATTGTTAAACAATAATAGAATAGTATCAGAGGGGTAGCCGTGTTAGTCTGAATCTGTAAAAAGCAACAGAGGGTCCTGTGGCACCTTTGAGACTAACAGAAGTACTGGGAGCATAAGCTTTCGTGGGTCAGAACCTCACTTCTTCAGATGCAAGTAATGGAAATCTCCAGAGGCAGGTATATATACCTTTCCAAGTAATTTCCATTACTTGCATCTGAAGAAGTGAGGTTCTGACCCACGAAAGCTTATGCTCCCAGTACTTCTGTTAGTCTCAAAGGTGCCACAGGACCCTCTGTTGCTTTTTAATAATAGAATACTATTTATATAAATATTTTTGGATGTTTTCCAGATTTTCAAATATATTGATTTCTGTTACAACACAGAATTCAAAGTGTACAGTGCTCATTTTATATTTATTTTTGATTATAAATATTTAAAATAAAGTAAAAATAAAAGAAATATTTTTTAATTTACTTAATGCAAGTACTGTAGTGAAATCTCTTTATAATGAAAGTTGAACTTACAAATGTAGAATTATGTACAAAAAATAACTCCTTTCAAAAATAAAACAATGTTAAACTTTAGGGCCTACAAGTACACTCAGTCCAGTGCAGTTATGTAACAAAAAAAATCTACATTTGTAAATTGCACTTTCATGACAAAGAGATTGCACTACAGTGAAATTGAGCTGAATTGAAAAATACTATTTTTTGTTTATCATTTTTACAGTGCAAATATTTATAATTAAAAATAATATACACTTTGATTTCAATTATAGTACGGAATACAATATATATGAAAATGTAGAAAAACATCCAAAATATTTAATACATTTCAATTGGTATTCTATTGTTTAATAGTGCGATTAAAACTGCAATTAATGGTGATATATTTTTTTAATCACGATTAATTTTTTTTAGTTAATCACGTGAGTTAACTGCGATTAATCAACAGCCCTATTTAAAACCTTAATTAAAAGCACTGGCTTTATGGCCCTGTGATTGGGCGGCTGCCCCTCACTGGCAGAAAAGGGGTTAAAAGCAGCAGTAGGGAGGCTGCGCCGGAGGCAGCCCAATTAGAAAGGGGCTTAGAGGACCAGCCAATCATAGCCCGGCAGGCTCATATAAGAAGGGCTGTAAGGCAGAGCAGAGTTCAGTAGCTGACTGGAGCTTGAGGGGAGAAGCCCAGGTTCCTAGCAGAGGGAAGAAGCCCCAGCACCTAGGACAATTCAGTGCTGCAAGTGCGGACCAGGGAGTTAGCGAGAGCTCCTGGATGGCTGCTGGGGCCTGCAGGCTGAGGCCCTGAGGTAAGGGCAGAAGACCGTGCTGGAGCCGGATGGGAAATGGCCCCGGGGCAATGGACTGCAGTTGCCACTGAGGGAAGTGGTTGGGCAGAGATTGCAGGTCCCCAGGAAGGGGAGAACACAGAGTGTGGCGCAGCTGGAGGGCAGTGTTATGAAGAGGACATTGTGGTCCCGGGAGTGATGTGGGTTCAGAAGCAGAGGTGATGGTGGGTGAGACACCATCAGAAGAGGGTGCAGAGCTAATTCCCCAGACAGCCAGTAGGAGGCACCGCAGTGTTGAGTCCCACCCCATCACACTCAATTTCAGCAAAGCCCTTAAGCATATGCTTAAGGGTTTTGCTGAACTGGGCTTTAATGGGGAGAGGGAGCGAGAGAAAGTTAAGCCACATAGTTATACACCTTTGTTTTTTTAATGTTGTAAGACACTCCTTTAAAGTGGTAATGAGTGGAGTATAAAGAAAGAGATTTCTAATACTGAGGTGCAAAAAGGTTATCTCACATCTTTCTGTTTATAAATGTTGCATTTTGATATCAGAGTCTGGTGTGAGTTAGCAGCTCATGAAGCTGAAGGTGGAAAATAAATTTTCCTTTAATAGGTCTATTGAAGCCATAGTGCATTTCAGTTAATTTAAAACTACTCCTTTCCTGAGGGGATGTTCTCTCTACACTTACTCTGCTAGTGGCAGTGGCAGCACAAAGGGGAAAAATGAACCTTTAAAAATAACAAAAAGTTACTCTTGCAAGTACTTATCACTGCATTTAATAGACAGGTATTAATATAGTATTATAACGTATGGAGTAGCTTTTAGCAGGCAACTGCATCCAATTTCTTCCTCTTAATACATATGAGAGAGAAAACAGAGTTCTGAATTTCTTTATCTCCTCCAGCCTTACTATATCAGGAAAGATCTATTTCCACTAAATACATCTAGTCCCCTTGTGCACTGAGAGTGACCATTGGACAGAAGGGAATGCCTTAATTTCTTTCCCCGACAGAAATGGCAAAGTTATTGCAGTCACAGCTTTTTAATGATTAATTTCTTCTGACATTAACCTAAATGATGCTGATGAGGCATTTTTTTTCCCAGCTTCAGGGCTCACATAGAAACAGATTGAAAATTCTGGTCTGGATCAAGGGTAAAAAGGCCATTTGGTTTGCTTATTCTATAAAAATGTTCACTTTACAAACTTGAAAAATGCTTTTGGCCAAGGGCTTCTCTCTATCCTCGTTGTTCATCAAGGAGATCAGCTGCCATCCAGTAATGGATAGCACTAAGTTGTATTTTTAAACTATAACTATGCATTGTAGATATCTCCATCAGGATGCCTGTGTGGTCTGTTTTCTATTTGTAGAGACCCATCTATTCCGTGTGATGGGGTACACCTGCCCTGTACTGGACAGAAAGGGCTTAACCCCATACGGCCCCCTCGCCCCTGCTGGGCATGCTCCAACTGGAATCTCAGTAGAACAGTGAGCAGCCCAGTTCAGTCTGTTCTGACCGCAGAGGAGAGAGGACATGTATTGCAGGCTCCTAGCCAGGAGCTGTCAGAGCCCCAGACCACGGAGTCCAGCCACACCGAGACCCAGGCAAAAGAGACAAAACCCAGGCTATGGAAGCCTGTGAGGGGAAGGAGTCATCAGGAGCATCACCTGCCGACTACCCTGGAGACCCAGAGGACCTGCAGCCTACAGAGCCGGAAGACAGGGTGGGAAGTACCTCAGGGGAACCAAACATTGATCTGGTTGCGAAACCGGGAACCGAGTCAGCATGTTTCAGATAGAACCCCACTGAAGGATGGTCTTATTGACTCTGGCCATTAGGCCATATTGCCCTAAGGCTAAGGGCAATCCCACTGACTCTGGCCAATGGGTCATACTGCCCTGCATCGAAGGGTGTTCCTATGGACTCTGACCATTAGGACATACCGCCCTGAGGAAAAGGACAGTTATTTGGACTCTGCTGCAGGGCTATAATGCTTTCCCCACCCTCATGGGGTGAAGGTGCTTTTGTAAACATTTAACATACAAACTAAGGGAAAAATCCTAAGCACATACACATTTACTTTATAAAATCAACCCTCCCCCAAACAAAAATGTGAATTGTCAGCAATGTACCCTCCTCTGACTGCCGTAGTCATCAAGACACAGCTGTTCCTTGTCAACAATTAACCACAGGCTTCTTAAGGGCCAGATTACGGACTAGTGGCTTAGCCTGTACAACCTGGGGGTGGGGGGGCCATAAGGGATGTTTTATTCACAACAAGTAAAATTTTATTAAACCCAGTGGACTGCTCTGTCTTTATGGCTAGTTGCTACCAGCACAGCTCCCCATATTACTTGTTTTCCTGGTGTCCTCTCAATACCAGTCCCTCCAGGGAACATGGGTCATCTGACTCTAGTTCCACTTATCATGATACAGCTTCCCTATTTTAACAACATGTTAACATTTACATTATAATAAATAATTGATGCCCTGTGTCCCTTCAGCCAGAGGTTGCTAGCACATTGCTGAGGTGGAGTCTCAACTTTATTACAGACTCAGCAAGCTACATAGTCTTCGAGATAGTTTAGTCTCTTCACAGATGCCCACCCTGGGAGAGACTTATCTGTTTCACTGTCACCTATCTTTAACAAACTTTCTCTTCGTGGAGAAAGAGATCGTGGATGATCTCTGTATCTCTGTAGGCTTTCTCTAGAGTAGTGTCTGCTGGCTTGTAAGTGTCTTCTCTTCCTTTTGCATCACCTCATATGACTTGATTACCACTGCATTCCTCACGATTCCTTTAGTCCACTCATAATGGTGTCTCTCTAATGGCTGGATCATCACAAGAGTGCCTGTATCCAAGACTGGTAGGTCCTTAGCTGACCAGTTGTTCTCTAGTGCCTGCTTTCTCTGATTGTTGGTCATCTTTCAGCGGCATCTCCATCCTTTTGGCTGCACAGATCTAATCTCATTGGAGCAGGATTTTGGACCTTTGTCCCATCAGTGCCTGAACTGGAGCATTTTGGTACGCCTGTAATGACACATTCCTGTGTGCCAAAGATGCTAAAAAGGGGTCTGAATCAGAAGAAACTTCCTTGTGTAACAGTCACTTAGCTGTTTTCGCAGCTAATTCTATTTTACCATTACTCTGTGGGTATGCTGGGGAGGAGGTGTGGTGGTCAAACTCCCATTTGTGTGCAAATTCCTTTAATTCTTCTGAGATAAATTAGGGTATGTTGTCAGTGAATACGGTGATCGGACTGTCATATCTTGCAAAGTGGGCCATCCGTTTGCCAATGACTGAATTTCTTCTTGTATTAGGCAGGGCATCGACGTCCCAGAAATTTGAATAGTAGTCCACTGTAATCAAGTACTACTTTTCATTGGAGGTAAATAAGTCTTTTGCCACCTTTTCCTATCATCGGGTGGGCAGCTTGTATGATAAAAGTCTTTCTGATGACAATTATCACATGACTGGTAGGTGTCACCCTTCTGTCAAGTATATATGCCCTGCCCAGGGTGTCAGCAAATGCCAGTAATCTTCATGGACAAAATCTGATCTCTCTACCTGGTAGCACTGGAGGTGCATCAACATGTGCTACAATCTCTTTGGTGCACTAAAAAGGGGCTTTGCTATGATTATCTCCAGGGGTATGTGGTCTGATTGTGCTATTATTGGGGGCAATAGCTGTACTGCTGGAATTGCTCCACTCTAAATACCAGAACCAGAAGTTCTTTTTCTATTTGGACATTCCCCTGTTCAGTCTCTGACATGGTCCTGCAGGCATAAGTGACCAGCTGCTCCTGCAAAAGAGATGTATTAGTGGCTCTCTCGGCTGGTGGTACTTCAGGATGGGGCATCTGTTATCATTAGTTTCATTGTGTTAAATGCTTGCTGTTGAGGACCTGCCCAATCCCACTCAATATCCTGCCTTGTATGGGTTCTGCTACTGCACCAGGTGTGGACAGAATTTGGCCAGAAAATTTATCATTCATATGAAGCACTGTAACCCTTTCACATCCACTGGCTCTGATGTGTCTCTGACTGCCTTGATCTTGTTGGGATCTGTTTTTTAATTCCTCTGCTCTGAGCAGATGTCCAATGTATGTCAGCTCACTCTGTTTAAACTGCATTTTTCCTGGGTTGAATTTCATGGTCTTGTCCTTGCATCGCTGTAGGAAAAAATGTAGTTCTCTGTCATGGACTTGTCAAGCTTCTGTATCTTTACTCCCTTTACCTACATGAGGATATCATCTTCAATAATTTTCACCCCAGGCAGTCCTTCCAGCACTTGGGTGAGTCTTCTCTGGAACATCTCTGGTGCTGGGCTTATGCCCATCAGCATGCACAGCCATCTGTAGCAACCAAATGGTGTTGCAACAGTTATCAGCATGCTGGACAATTTATTTAGGCTTATGTGTTAAAAGCTATTCCTCACATTATGGACTGTAAAGATTCTGGTTTTGAAAAGTTGTGGCCAGATATCATCATCAGTTGTGGGCAGTGGCATCTTTTCAATGCTAGGTTCAGTGGCTTTGGGGCTATGCAGATGTGCAATTTGCCTGGTGGCTTCTCTACCACCACCATGCTGCTTATCCAGGCTGTACTGGCGTCTACTGGTGCTATGATACCCCTGCACTGCAGACTTTTGAGCTCCTTGCATGCTGGATTACATAGTGCTACTGGAATGTTCCTTCACGGTAAGTGCACAGGTACCACTGTGCATCTACTTCAGACACAGCTTTACTTTGAGGCACTCACGGGGGAACATTTATTCACCCAAAGGTACATAAAAAGCAAAGAAAAGGGTTAAAACAACAAAAGGCCTACATGTCTAGGTCTTACCTAAATCTTATCCTTTCCTTGTTAGCTTTTTTGATAAGCTCCAGACAGACCAGGAACCTCTATTTATGGACTGAGACTAACAGCTGGCCCTGCTTCAGTTTTTCCTCTCTTTTGGTGTCGCTCCCGCAATGTCGCCCCTTGAGCAACTGCTGACTACTCATGCCTCCCCTCCCCCTCTCAGCAGTGGTTTTGAACAGTTTAGTGTCCTTTGATCTCGGGCATCAGACCTGGAACAAAGCCTGTTAACCTAGATTCAGGTAGGCACTTTCTAATTAATAGGCCACCCATTGTTCTTCCAAGGAACCTTGTTATTTTCTTCTGAGATATCTTCTCTCTGTCATAGTTTCATTTCCTGCTTGTTTCCCAACAGCTCCCAATGAAATGGCACCAGTCCATTTCCACATTGTAATAACCCAATATGGCAATGTCTGGAGTATCTTGATAGGTCACATTCATGAAACTATTACAAATTAAGCTCGTTGTCTGCACTACCTACTAAACACAGTCAGTGTGCTCAGAAGACACAGTCCCTGCCCCAATTATTTTACTTTCGAAATTAGGAAGGCATCAGGTTACCAGAAAAAGTAATGGGATGCATGTGCAGACTCTTATAAAATATATTAATACATCTTTCCTTGGGAAATTAATATTCATGGACTCTTCAGAAGCATTTTCTAAGATGATGTAAGCTGGCTTTTCAGATGACATGTGGAGAACTGCGAAATATTCATTTTTTTTTTTTAAATTCATTCATTTTTATTCATTTTGATAGTTACCCATGTGATATTTTTTTGCCTGAATGCATCATTAGCTCAAAAGGGGTTGTTAAAGAAACCTGGCAGGAAAGGTAAAACTCTGCTTTAGAGAAAGACCTTCCCCTCAAGCACAATAGCCAGGATTATAGCCATGAAAGGGGACTCCTCAGCCCCATTGGTGACAGGCCTGTTTGCCAAATCCAAGAATCCAGGGATCAAACGACAGTAATTTTGTAAAGGATCTGCCCTTTACACGGGGAGGAGGACGTTGTTGGTGGCTACAGACTGATGCAGGCCGACAGCAAGCAGGCTGTAACTTAGCCCTGGTGCTCCTCGTTCTTCCTGGGGACCAAGTCAGCCCAAACCAGGAGCCAGAGGGGAATGCCAAGCATGGGTGAGACAACATACATGAGGTCCCTGTCGTTTTAAATTCACTTCTCTAAGTGCTATGCATCTTTTGGGAAAATAAAGAAGCTGCTTTTGTGTCATTGCATGCTGTTACTGTCCACAGGCTTCCAAAGAAAATGTCTGGAAGGTATCAAGTCTTTTGGGCCTGCTAAATAATCTGGTTGACAATCAGGGGCCTGTAATCCAAGACACACATGGAGAGCGACTGGACCATGTTGTCCAACCCAAAAAAGTGGAGACATGGGGAACTGCAAAACGACTCAGAAAGGGCAGCCTACCCAGGGACTGTGACAACTGAACTCATTAGAAAAACTCTCCTACTGTATATAAACAATTACTATTCAAGTGGGTCTGTCTCATGTGATCTTCTGAAACAGTTATGTAAAATGGAGAATATTTCAAATTTCTAGGAGTAGTTTGTATTGAAATAAACTTGGAATACTTACTAAGGGTAAGATATATATTATAATATCTTACCCTTAGTATACACCCATCCATGAAGGTAGTTTTCTCTCTCTCTCTCTCTCTCTCTCTCTCTCTCTCTCTCTCTCTCTCTATATATATATATATATATATATATATATATATATATATATATATATAGATAGATAGATAGAGAGAGATAAACCATTCATTGGTTTATGAACTCAGATTACTCCACAGATTATAAAATCATGGCTCAATGTTTGAGTGCTGGATTTCAGGAGGGGTGCAGAGAAGAAGGATGATCCAGTGGTTAGGATGCTAGATGGGGACATGGGTTCTATTCCCTGCTCTGTCACAGACTTGTGTGACTTTAGACAAGCCATTTAGTCTTTCTGTGCCTTGGTTCCCCTTATGAAAAATGGGGATAACAGCACTTTACCTTCTCACGGGTGTGTTGCACAGATACATTAAAGCTTGTGAGACTTTGAGATACTATGTGGTAACCCAGAGTACAGGGGAGGGGGATAGATAAGACAGCTCAATAGCCTAGTTTCAAAGAGGCAGTCAATGCAATTGAGTAAGTCAGGTGGTAGAGCTGGGTGGGGATCATGATTGGTTTGGGTGTGCTGCTATACAGATTCACCATCAAGAGTGGGGGTGCAAAGAGCATGGAGGCTACTTTGGCTATGAAGACAGTAGCAGCTGAGGTCTGGTCTACACTGGGGTGGGGGATCGATCTAAGTTACGCAACTTCAGCTATGTAAATAATGTAGCTGAAGTTGACGTACTTAGCTCTACTTACTGTGGTGTCTTCACTGCAGTAAGTCGACAGCTGACACTCTCCCGTCGACTCTGCCTGTGCCTCTCACACTGGTGGAGTACAGGAGTCGATGGGAGAGTGCTTGGCGGTCAATTTATCGCATCCAGACTAGACACAATAAATTGACCCCCGCTGGATTGATCGCTGCCCGTCAATCCAGTGGGTAATGTAGACAAGCCCTGAGGATCAGATCTGCTGCCAGTGCATGACCTGTTCTTGCCTCTGCCTCCACAGAGATCATCAACCCAGATACTCGGTACTGAGCAGATTTGTCTCTGACTGATCAATCCTTTCCATTACTCAATCCCCACATTCCTATTGACGTCATTGAGGGCAGTTGATATATAAGCTCCTCCTATTTTTCTGAACAAGAAGAAATGATTTCATCTTATCACTAAATTTATTTTTCAGATGGAAAGACTGTTAAAAGCAGTAATTTTGTACGCCTCCTTTAATATGTAATATCCGGATTATAGTGAATACAGCCCTTAAAAATTAACATGTACTCAAATCAATCCCTGATGGAAAAGGATCTGAGTTCACCATTTTTAACAGCATACCATATGCAGCATTTAGCTGATTCGTAGTGACTCCAGGGACAGTGATGACAAAAACACCCTGAACCTGAGTAATCTTTTATTTTTGTTCTAGACTTTGCAGTCAGCTTGATAATTGCGTGTAATGCCTGAAAGCTTCTTAGATTCTTCATGGATCTCAAAGCAAATCAATGCAGAGTTTGGTAAAGAAAACATGCTTGCATGTTTAATATGGATCGCTTTTTCCAAGCTAAATTGGAATATGAAAAACCTCAATATCTCACTGGGGTGTTGGGAAGTATCTGAGTGCTTCACTAATATCTGTGAAGCACTCAGATATGAGAGTGATGACCACCATACAAATGAGGAAATGGATATTTCCATATTCAGAGCAGAGTTTGAATGGTGTGTGGCAAACAAGGGATGGGGCCACACAGTCATAAATTGTTAATTCCTGATTTGTGAGTGTTTGATTTCTCCCTGGATTAACACTAGCAAATGTTCTTTAAAGTGGAACTTGTACTTGTAAAAAAGTTTCCAAAAGGTCAATGCTGAAAAGTGAATTTCTTTCTGCATTCTCAGGGGAAGAAACCTCACACACAGCATAGGCAGCAGCAGGGCACATTCCTCATACTACCTAGCCTATGTACCTGAGCCCTAACATACAGGGGTCCATTTTAAGAATAGGAGGTAGGTTCATGTTCATGCAATCCATGGCGCCTCTGCTGAGGTTCCAATTAGTGTCCAGTTCTGCCAGCAGATTCTGTGATGTGGAAAGAGAATTTTTCATTATATTCATACAGAGGATCCTTTTAACCTCCAGCATACTTTTAAAACAAAATTAACTCCCTTTTTTTTAGAGGTTTGTTATTGCTAGAGAAACAATTTAGATTTGTCCAAAGGCTGCAATCCTGCAACACTTACATGCTTATCCTGAAGGGTGAAAGTAGTGTCCATGATGTCAATGGGACTTTTCATGTGCTAAAAATTAAGCAAGTGTTTGTTTGCAGGGCTGGGACTTTATTTCATATCTTAGCATAGCTATGGAACAGCTCATTGGTGGATTGTGGAACTGACTTGACCAATTAAGTTAAAAGTGACTCGAACGCCATTGCATGTAATAGTGCTCTGTGTCACTTTGTGCACTTAACCCTTTAAGAGGCATTGGTCCAGTCTACGTGCACTTCATTAACAACCTCTTGATGGGTCCTGTTAACGTGGGTCTACACAGCCCAGGGCAGTGAGCCTCCCCATCTGGGTTGAGTGACTTAGTCTAGCAGGGTTTATGTACTGTGCTAAAAATAGTTGTGTAGATGCTGTGGCTCAGGCTCTGAAGCCTGGGGAGAAGGGTGGGCTTCAGGCCTGAGCCACAACTTCAAAGTGCTGTCTATAGAGCTATTTTTAGAGTGACCCTCAGTATGCTGATTGAGGCTTGCTGCCCTGGGCTGTGTAAATATACCCATAGAGGGTTTCTGGTCTCTTAAAAGGGCCAGAGAGACAGGTAATAAGAAGAGGAAGCTGTAGCAGAGTGAAGCTAAAGAGAGCAGAAGGCTGTAGGTAAGTCTGAGGCTTCAGGGCCTACAAGACTCCAGCCAGAGAGTGAAGCTGGAAGGCTTGGATCCTCTCCTGGGAAAAGGGTAGAAGCCCCAGAACTGAGTTTGTTTTGAATTCTATACAACTAGATGAGGCCCAAAAGGGGAATGTGTCAAGTACTTTGGTCTGTTGGGGTTTATTTAAGGAGTCCTGAAAAGGGAAACTGCAGCAGATGCTGCAGAGTCACCCTGGCTATTAGGAACTGTGTGGGAAGTGGCTGACTCTGGTCTAAGAGTTTTATGTAGTGATTGGCAAAACTTAAAAGGGCCAGGAGGTCAGTTCAGAGAAGCAATCAACACTTCGGATCATGGACATTTTTTGGATGAGTAAAACTGAGCAGAACTTCATGATGACAGGTTCTTGGCTCCAGATTTCTGGTGTTACTGCTTTTGGTAACCAGAGAAGTACCAGAAAAAGACTGCCTTTCTCACTAGAGATGGGCCTGAACCAAAACGTATGACTCAAGCAGCTCTGAACTTTACAGTATTCCAAATTTACTGACACATCATGATACATGTTGGCTCATAACATTTCTTCTCTAAAAGCAGATTAACAAAAAATCCCACTTCGAAGTGAGAAGACCTTGCACTACTTGGACAAATGTTTGGGTGAATTTTTTCCCCACCATGTAAAACTAATAGTTCTCAGACGAATACAGGTAACAGACTTTCTTCAGCACATATCTAGCTCTTCTTTCATTTTAAGGATCCTAGATTTTCTTCTTTATTTGATTTATGCACCAGTATCTTGGGCTAAGATTGAGAGACAAACTCAATAAAACAAGTACTGACCTAAATTTTTCTTCAAAGCATGAACTGAAGTAAGAGATGAAAAATTTACTTCTTCTTAGCATTTCCTTATACTCCTGCCTTACCTTGTGGTGGGTCAGGATCAGAAATGGAAACAGTGAAATATTGCATAAGAGTCTATTCGCGTGGTATTTATGATTCAGCCAACACCACAAGAACCTGAACATTTTTCAAGAAAGCAACTTCTGGGATTTTTTTTAAGCCCAGATTTCTAGCATGCAGGTTCCAATTTCTGGATGCTTCTCGGCAACCCTAACTCTCAAGAGGTTCAAACTTTCTACTCACACAAAACCAAACACCCCTGCCCGCCCCTCCTCCGAGGCCCTGTCCCTACCTCACTTCTGAGGCCACACCCCCGCTCACACCATCCCCCCGCCTTCTGTCACTCGCTCTCCCGATCCTCACTCACTCACTCATTTTCATGGAGCTGGGGCAGGGGGTTGGAGTGTAGGAGGGGGTGACAGTTCCGGCTGGGGGTGCAGGCTCTGGAGCAGGGCCAGGGATGAGGGGTTCAGAGTGTAGGAGGGGGCTCCGGACTTAGGCGGGGGGGGGGATTAAGGTGTGGGAGGGGCTATGGGCTATGTATGGGGTGTGTGAATTGTAGGGTGGGGCTAAAAATGAGAAGTGCAGGAGGGGGCTTCAGGCTGGGGCAGGGGGTTGAGGCACGGGAGGGTGGGTCAGGGGTGCAGGCTCCCGATGGCACTTATCTCAAGCAGCTCCTGGAAGCAGCAGCATGTTCCCACTCCAGCTCTTATGTGAAGCTGCAGCAAGGTGGCTCTGTGCACTGCCCCATCCGCAGGTGCTGTCCCCACAGCTCCCATTGGTCACGATTTCTGGCCAATGGGAGCTGTAGAGCTGGTGCTTGGGGTGAGGGCAGCACGCAGAGCCCCCTGGCTGTCCCTTCACATTAGGAGCTGGAGGAGGAATACCGCTGCTTCCAGGAGCCATGTGGCACATGGAGCCAAGGCAGGCAGGGAGCCTGCCTTAGCCCCGCTGCACTGCTGACCGGACTTTTAATGGCCTGGTCAGTGGTGCTGACCGGAGCCGCCAGGGTCCCTTTTCACAGGGCGTTCCAGCCGAAAACCAGACCTCTAGCAACCCTATTGAGAGTTTGTCCTGCTAGTATTATGACTTTTGTGTTTTAATTCAAACTCTCTCTTTTATCCCTGGCTCTGGTTGCTACAGCTCTGCCCCCAGGACAGGTCTGTTCTCTGGGCTGCTTCTGTGGCTCTGCTCCCAGACCTGACCTGCTTCCTGGCTGCTTTTCTGGCCCCTCTGGATCTGGCACGGCCCTGCTCCCCAGCTCAGCTTGGGCCCCTGCTTTCTCCCTAGCTCGCCCTACTGTGTCTGACCCAGGCAATTCCAGCTCACACGGAGGATGGGACCCCCTGGCCTCATGACTCCCTGATTAGCCTGCCTGCCCTGTCAATCAGGCTGACCTGGAGCATTGGCCTCTCCCCATTGGTCCTGGAAACTGTCAGTCTCAGGGTCCTGATTTCCCATCGACCCTTCCCCTTTCTTTTGGCAAAACATTCCCACTGAGTTGTAGTAAGGGGTCAACAGTCCCCTTACATTTACTTCCTGCCTCCTTCCATTTATTTAGCTACTTGGTCATTGGGACCTGTTGTATCCACCAAGCAAAGTATTAACAACTTCAACAGAACTTTATTTACAGTGGAAATCTCTTTTCCAAGCTGTAGCTGCACACTCTGTAACTCTCCCACTCTCCTCAACTCCTCCCCCCTCCTTCCTGTTTCCTTTCCTTTTAGACTCCCAACAGCCAGTGCTCCCAGTTCTAATAATCACATGCAGCATCTAAACACCACATTCCCTCCTTTCTTAAGAAACTTTCCAAATTAAAATAAACATTGTTGTTCTAACCACAGGAACAAACATGAAACAAGACACTATACTGTTGGCAGGAATATTACACTGAAAACACTGTAGATACTACATAACATAGTCTTTAGTCCAGGCAGGTGGTTGTCTGAGTCTGACAGGCCGTCTCTCAAGCCTCGGTTCCAGTGCAATGTCTTGTTGTGTTGGTTCTACAGTGAAGTTATCCAATGCAGACTGGGTGTTGGCATAATCTCCTTTTGGTGCATAGGCAGGTGCAAGATAAGCAGCATTCCATACCCGCCCATCAGAAAGTCGATAGGTGTAAGGTCCCTTCTTCTCTATGATTTTAAAAGGAGCTGTGAATTTATGGTCCCCTTTTCGTAAGAGTCCAGGTTCTCATATTCTAACAAAGGAACCACACTCAAACTTTGGTTCCTTAGCACCCCGCCGTTTGTCTGTGAAAGCCTTACACTTTTGCTTGGTTCTGTTCAACTGTCTTTCTCACATCATCCTTGTGTGGGGTATCAGGTCGTGCCTTTAACAATCCAGCAATGTTCAGTTTAGTAGTGATCCGTTTCCCATGAAGTAACTCTGTGGGTGATCTTTGCGTTGTGGCATGTCGTGTAGCCCGGTATGCTTGCAAGAAATCAGTAGTGAAGGGTATCCACAATCACCCTTCCAGTTTAGCTGTTTGCAAACTCTCTTTCAAACTTCTGTTAAACCATTCGATTTCCCCATTGGCTTGAGGGTAATATAGGGATGACCTCCTGTGTAAAATGTTCCTCTCTGCTAGAAAAGTTTCAAACTCTAGGGAAGTAAATTGACTACCATTATCT
Source organism: Trachemys scripta elegans (assembly GCF_013100865.1). NCBI lineage: Eukaryota > Metazoa > Chordata > Testudines > Emydidae > Trachemys > Trachemys scripta. The sequence continues at coordinate 209,202,038 of NC_048298.1, read as the reverse complement.
GAAACCAGTTCTTTGGGGTTACCTTCCCGGCTAAAAACTGAAGAGAGGAACTTAATTACTGTAGCAGAAGAAATTTGCGATGTAAACGCCACCTCAGGCCTCTTGTTGAAATAGTCTATTAAAGTGATGGCATAATGACAGTCAAGTGGAGCAGTATCAAAGGGTCCTACAGTGTCAATCGCCACTTTTTCCCATACAGATTCAGGAAGAGGAACAGGCTGTAATGGAGGGGTACATGTCACTGCTGTCTTATCATGCATTTGGCAAGTGACACAGGATTTTATGAGTGCTTCAGTTTGAGAGTCCATCCCTGGCCACCAATACAGATCCCGTAGTCATTATTTGGTTCTGACAATTCCTTGATGAGTATCATGTGCCAGGTGTATGAGTTTTGACTGTAATTCTTCTGGCACAAGTAGCCGGTGTGTACCTTGTAGCACACAGCCATCAAGCAAAGAAAGTTCATCCCAAACTCTAAAATAAGGCAGCAAAACTGGGTCAAGGTTTTTAGGGTTACTGGGCCATCTCTTTGTCAGAAATTCCCGTAATTTTTGTTGAATTGGACATGCTGAACAAGCAGCTTGAAACTGTTCTCTTGTATCTGCAGTAAGAGTGCTTGTAATAAGCGCAACTACTACATCCTCATCCTCCGGTGGACCATCTGGTGAAGGCAAAGGCAGGCGAGAAAGGCAATCAGCTACCACATTTTTGTTTCCAGGCTTATATTCCAGTTCATAATTGAAAGAGAGTAGTCTTGCAGACGACCTAGCAATACGATATCCTGCTCTTCCCAGTCCTTTCGTGGTGAGCAACGTTGTCAAAGGCCTGTGGTCTGTGCGCAACTTGAACGTGCGGCCCCACAGGTAAGTTCTCCATTTTTCAGTAGCCCAGACACAAGCAAGTGCTTCTTTTTCAACTGTAGAATATTTTCTCTCAGCATTACTTAGTGTCCTTGAAGCAAATGCAACAGTCCTCTCTGTGTTGTCCTCATGAAGTTGTGTGAGGACAGCCCCAAGTCCATAATCAGATGCAGCAGTAGTTACAATTGTGGGCAATGAGGGACTGAATAATGCAAGTACTGGACTATGTACAATCAAGTCTTTCACCCTTTCAAAACTAACTTGTGCATCCGTTGTCCACACTAAGGTTGAACTTCTCCGTAGTAATTCTCGTAACGTTCAATGACAGAAGTATAACTGGGAATGAATTTTGCATACCAGGAGGTAAGACCCAAGAAGGAACGTAAGGTTTGCAAATCTGTTGGAGGAGGAGCATTTGAAATTGCCAGGATATGATCTGGATCAGGTTTTAGTCCAGCCTGTGAAATTGTATGACCCAGAAAGGAGAGTTCAGTTGGTCTAAATTTGCATTTGGACCTATTGAGCTTGAGGCCTGCTTTGCTGATACAGTTTAGTACAGACTGTAGCTTATTGTCATGCTTCTTAGTAGTATTTCCAAACACAATAATATCATCCAAATAGCACTGAACTCCATGTTGATTCTTCAGAATCAATGACATCATTTTTTGAAAGGCATTTGGGGCTGATGCGAGGCTGTATGGAACACGTTTAAAACGAAATAGTCCCTCATGTGTAATAAATGCTGTGAGGTCTCTGCTATCTTCATGCAACATAACCTCGTAGTATGCGCTCTACAAATCAAGAGTAGAAAACATCTTTGCTCCATGGAGTTCTGCAAATACTTCCTCTATGTGAGGAAGAGGATGGCTGTCAATCACAATAGCTTTATTTGGCTCCCTTAAGTCCACACAAAGGCGAATGTCTCCACCCTTCTTCTGTCTCACTACTATAGGTGAAACCCATTCCGAGGAGTTAATCTCTTCAATAATGTCCTTTTGAACTAGTTTTCTAAGTTCCTCTGAAACAGCTTCCCTAACTGAAAATGGTAAGCATAGTAATTTCTATCGTACAGGCAACACATTATTCCGCATTTTAGCTTTATGCAGAAACCCATAAGCACAGCCGAGTTTCTCCTCAACCTGGAGTTGGGTCCCAGCTGAAACTGGTGTGTGTACCACAAGAGTGCTTTGCTGGGGAAGATCAATTCGTCCATTAACTACCCTGAGATTTAAAGCAGCTAATAAATCTCTGCCAAGGATAGGAGTGCCTTTGTGGACAATGTATAACTCTGCAGTTACACAGCAATCACCAGAAGTAACTATTGCTGGCAGGCAGTCATGTACTGGAATATGGTTTTTCAAATAGCATACCAAGTGAAGTTTGGGTTCAGTAATAGGCACATCTTTAAAATAGATGGAAATAGATGCAAATAGATGGAATCAGGTAGTATAGATACTGCTGAGCCAGTGTCCAACATTAGCTGAATAGAGTGTGATTTGCCTGAGGGTATGGCAGAAACATTTACAGTGCACTTTATCTGTTCTGGAATATGTGCAGTAGTGATTTTGTCTACACTCAGCACAGTAACATCTGGTATTGTAACTGCATGCACCTGTTGATTGAACTGGCTACTGCGACATACTTTAGCAAAATGCCCAATCTTTTTGCAATGATTGCACTGAGCTACTTTTGCTGGACATCCTGTGTAGCTTGCAAGATGTTGTGGGGATCCACAGCGAAAGCATGCTTTTACTGTATTTTGCATTTGCTGATTCAGTGGCTTTTCATTAGTTTTCCTTTTGCAATTGTTTGTCTGCAGTGACAGTGAACTTTTCTGCAAAGGAGTCACAGCCTGGACTGGGCCTCCTGTACCCTGGCTCATTATTTTGGCTTCAGCTGTAGCTGACTCAATCTGAGTAGCAATGGTTATTGCTTTTTCTAGTGTAAGTTGTGGTTCTAGAAGTAAGCGTTCTCTTACATGAAGCATTGTTGTTTTCTCAATGAGCTGGTCTCTAATCATCTCATCTGCCATATTCCCAAAGTCACAAGTTACAATCAGACTCCTCAGGGAAGCCATATACTGCATTATAGTCTCCCCTGGTTTCTGCTCTCACTGGCGAAATCTGTAGCGATTAGCTACTACATTCACTTTTGGCACAAAAAAGTTCTTTAATTCAGTGAATGCAGTCTCATATTTATCATCTGCAAGGGGAAAACTGTAAAATATACGCTGCCCTTCTGCTCCAAGGCAGTGGATTAGCAGAGCACGCTTTCTTACTTCAGAAATCTCTGTAGCACTGATTGCAAGCAGATAAGTCTCAAACATACGGATCCAGGCAGTAAAAGCAATTGGAGGCTCACCTGGGCTTTCAGAAAGGGTGCAGGTGGGTTCAGAGGCAGAAGATCCATCCTCGTCGCCAAAATGTTGTATCCACCAAGCAAAGTATTAACAACTTCAACAGAACTTTATTTACAGTGGAAATCTCTTTTCCAAGCTGTAGCTGCACACTCTGTAACTCTCCCACTCTCCTCAACTCCTCCCCCCTCCTTCCTGTTTCCTTTCCTTTCAGACTCCCAACAACCAGTGCTCCCAGTTCTAATAATCACATGCAGCATCTAAACACCACAGGACCTTCCTTCCACAGTCATAGGAGTAATTCCTCCTTCACACTGACATCAGAACTGAAAAAAATGGAATAAGAGACCAGCCTTTTTAGCCAAGATCTGATAAAGTTAGCTAGGAGGGTTTGGGCATTCTGGTGAATAACTAAATGCTACAGTGAACTGAGTTGCTAAATCACCATTCACTCTGCTGAAAACATTTTCAGTCGTCCTCTCCCTGTAACCTGTCCCTGTCTGAAGAGAACTCTCTAGTACAGAGTCCCCAAATTCGTAGTGAGCAAAATTTTATCAAGATTCTCAAGATAACATGCATAATTTAGAAACTAGAAATAAACTCTCTGTTTTTGGCTTTTCCCCACTTACTTACCAATCTTTTCCACAAGTTTTGTATGAAAAACATCTCAGTAGAGTGCTACCATAACTAATGAGTAGGGCCCTACCAAAGTCACCGTCATGAAAAACGCATCACAGAGCGTGCAATCTGGTCTCCTCTGTGAAATCTGCTGGCGAGGAGCAGGGCCGGGGGTGCTCCGGCTGGGGACTCCTACCATGTGCCGGGCTACAGCTGCTAGTCCTGGCGGGACTGGAGAGGAACAGGACTTCCTTTTCTCTTGCAGGGTCCGCTCCTGGAACCAGGTCAGACCCACCTCTGCAAACCTCCACCGATTGCAGGAAGCTCTGAACACCCACCTTGCTTCCTGCCCCCATCAGGAGGAGGAGTCACTGTACAGGGAGCAGCTGCGCCTGCCTGAAGCTTGCAGTTTGGGGGTGGCAATGCCCTGTCCCTCAAACTATGTCCGTGCTAAAAAGTGGGGGGCATTGCCCGTGCCCCCTGGTTCTGGTGCTGGTGGTGCTCCCACTTCTACAATGGTTCTGGCGCTCTTGCCCCCAACCCTGCCCCTCCCCAGCTCCAGGCCCAGCGCTTGGGAGTTAAAGGGGCCTTGGGCTGGCTGTGTGTGTGTGTGTGTGGGAGGGGCTATCACCCACTCGTGAGGCCATTCCTGCCCCCCCACAAAAGTGAGGACCCCTCCCCCACCATGCAACCCTTACTTCTGCACTGCCCGCTGCTCTCTGGCTGCCCAGGTCTGAAGGCAGCACCTCCATCAGCAGTAGCACAGAATTAAGGGGGGCAATACCGTGACTGCCCCCCCATAATAACCTCATGATCCCCCCACAGCCCTCTTTTGGGTCAGGGTCCCCACGGTTATAACCCCCTGAAATTTCAGATATAAATATGAAATTGACGATTTAAAAAATCCTACAACCATGAAATTGATCAAAATGGACCATGAATTTGGTGGGGCCTTACTAATGAGTTTGCTTAGGCTGTAGCTGCATCTAGTACTGTATGTCACAGAGCATGCACATAGTTTTAGCAGTTACTGTACATAGTTCTACTGTAGAATACAGACTAGTAATACTCAACCTGCATCTCTGAATGACAGGAAACATTTGTGGCCTGCATGCAGATCTTGTGGAGGCCACTGGGTCTGGTACAAGCCCTCCTTGCTCTTCCTGGCCTTTATGGTTTAAAACTGCAGGGAGAATACCAAACCAAATAGCCTGGAGTTACCAGATACCTCCACAACATCCCTGCAACCAGCCATAAAGGTTCGGGGAGAGGGAAGCACTTTTCTCTCCCAGCAGCGAGGAGGCAGAGAGAGAAGATTGCCATGATTATTTTGCGGCTCAGTCTATTACTCCTCAAATGACCGTATGCACTGACACTGCATTATAATAGCTTCATTGTAATATTATCACTGCATAATGAATAGCTATGAAGAATATGGTAGAGCTCTGTATTAATTTTATGAATGTTATATATATGTTTATGTGGATGTGGTGGGTAGTGTGGTGTGGGTGGCTGTATGAAATCTTAAGGGTTAATTCCAGTGGAGGTCTCTCCAAGAGTCCAGCAATGCTTCTAATTCAGTGCATTTGAGCAATGTTGGGAGACTGTCTCTGACCCCCCCACTCTGGAGAAATGTGTAAACAAGTTTGACTAAGTTCAGGAGCTCTGCTTGCAACCTCAGGAGATCTTCAGGCAGGAACTCTTGAACAAAGGAACTTTGACATGAGTAAGCGACAGCCGGTGCCCTGAGGACTGCAATGTCATACTGATCAAAAGCTGCTGGAGAGACATCTAAAGCCGCTCTTAGGACTTGTCTTCACTTACCAGAGGAACAACACTGTGGCGATCAATGCATCGGCGGTTGATTTAGCAGGTCTAGTGAAGACCCGCTGAATTATTACTGCATGTGAAATGCTATTATATAATGATTACTTTAAATAAAAATTCAGTTGTCAATAGTTAACACTTATATAATGCTCATTTGGATATATGGATAATGCTCATTTTGATACAAAAGGGGCATATATAATTATAGTTACATTTCCCTGATTCGCAAGAACACATGTGGGTTTTATGCATTGAAAAAGGGGGTGCCTGTAACCTTTCTGGACACACATTTGGGAAGCCCTTTGGAAAACGTAGCCCTTATTGTGTGTTGCTTATACACTCACTTTAAAGAAGTGTGTGCATTCCAAGTATATTTCTTGAGAACCTTTTAGATCCTGGCCCATAAAAAAAAACACTTCTCACATCATATATAAATTTATGTTATGGTTTTCTTCGTTACATTGTATCTTCAAAAGCAGACTTTCAGTCCCAATAGGTTTGCTTTAATCTTTTGAATTTGGGATCTGCTGTTTTTCCTTGAAACGGGCTACTGCTGAAGGAGTGACGTGATATTAGTACTGCTAATCAACCTTACATTAGCTGGTTTTAAAATATAATGGGAGATAGGGAAGTGGAAAGTTTGGAAATTTTTGACATGCTGTACATGCTTTACATGGCTCCTAGGTGTACTAGTATTATGAATACATAGTAATAATCATACACTTTAATGACCCTTTACCCTGCTAGAGTGACTTAAAAAGGGAGTTAGTGTTAATGAGAAACAGACCCTGCTTCTGTTAAAAAACATCAATGCCCTATATGAATGCTACAAATACTCTTTGAATCTTTACTTGTTTCATTATCTCACAATGCTATGAATAACTGTCCCACTGTACTATGTCTGTGTCTGGCTGAAACTCAGGAAACAGTTGAACAGAAAATAGACAGGTTGTTCTGGATCATCAAAGCATCAAAACAGCATCATTTTATCAAAGCTCACTTTTCAGTGGGAAAAAAAATCAAAGCTATTGTTCCTGCACTGATAAGAGCACTGTCTCCTCTCTCTTCTAGGCTGTTACACTTCACTGAAAGCAGCTGTCAGCCAGTATGCAAAACCAGAGATCACGTCCTCACCTTGCTGCTGCTGCTGCAGCAGAACTGGTAGCAAAATAATAAATGAGTGTGTGTGGAGTGGGGGAGACGTAGAAGAATTCAGCAGGAATGCAACGTTTCTCAGCTAACGCTGGCTGTCAGAACAGACAAGCTGCCTCTGTAAGATTATATACTTTACAGAAAAAGAAGAAAAAATGTAAGTGGGTAGTCATAAATAGGGAAGGTAGTGGCAAGCAAACATGCCTGAGCTCAAATAAATAAGCTGATTTGAGTTTATATGGGCAGAAAGGTACACCTACCTCAAACACTGTACAGGCAATAGAAGAAAAACACTGTAATGGTGGAAGACTGGTTAGCTAGGCTAAAGACATCCAAGTCAAGAATCTCACCTGTGGTGAATGTGTTTTTTGTGAGTGCCTACTCTCCATTTACTTACTCATATTCACCTTTGGCATGCACCATTGAAGTTCACAGAGCTACAGCAGGGACAAATTTAGCTCTGGCTCTCAAATTACAGGAGTCTTGCTAAATATACACGGCTATAAGGTGTTGTGTTACGTGATTTTTTCCTTTGTTCCCTGGAAAAAAAGTCCTTGATCTAAATGTCTGACTAAATATGTTGTACTTTAAATGCTCCCTATCAGAATTATCTCACAGAGTATAGCAGAATTGAAAATACAGCATTGTATATTTTTGCTGCTAGTACAAAGAACAGAAAAAAGGGACATTGCCCTACAAACAAACAATGATTCACCCCACCTACACATACTTTCAAAGAAACACTTGAGAAAAGAGATGGGCCATGCACAGTGGCTGAAAGGTCATCAGACTTTGTCCAGTGCTTTGTTGTACCAAGCAGGGAACTGAATTCCAGAGTTGGGGGAAGGCTTCCACTGAGAGTGCTTTGACATCAGCTGTCAACACACAAAATAAAGTCTGTTAGCTGGAGTGCCTCACTGGGCCTAATATGCAGCCACAGTAAATATAGACGTGGTCTCCCAAGCAGCCAGGCCCTAAGTGAGGTCGCTGTAGATCAGTAACTTCTTGAAATGTACCCCAAAGCCAAAAGAAGCCTGTTGAAATCCTAGAGAACTGACATAGTATGTTTCCTGCTGCTAATGCTATCTAATGGGCAGTCATCTGCAATCTGCAGCCATAACTTCCAAGTGCTCTCCAAGGGTTGTGCCAAGTACATTGCAATAATCCAACTTAGTTGTGCATATCAATATAGTAAATATTTATTTATACATATTTGCTAACAGGACCTCGTTATTAAAAAAGGAAACTTAAGAGAAAAAAAAATCTTGAATCCAGAAGAGTAATTGTTTTTGCACCAAAAAAGGAAACACAATGAAAAACAGGTAAAAAGAAGGATGCATTTTAAGTAATTGTAAAGGTGTAAGAATAGAGGAGAGTATAAATATTCAATAGCTCTCTTCAAAGAAATGGAGGTGGAAGCATATGTAAAAAATATCAAACCAGTCAATATTTCCCAGCCAAAGTATCTGAGTTACTTTTTTTTCCCCAAATGTATTTAAATTGCAAAGTAGTAACTGGTATTGCTTCCTTGTCTGGATGACAGGACATTTTCCAGATGCGTGACTTGTATAACACAGTAGAAGACACAAAGTCAGGCTTCCAAATTTTCAGAGGAAATGCAAGAATCACTTGGGACACAGAGAAGAGAGGGAATGCCAGTGCAGCAGCAGCCTCTCTCCTGTAGCGGCTCCCACACCATCATCAATTCCCATCCCTATGTTAGGGTTCCCAGCTGGAGGGGTAGATTATAGGAAAACAAGGCCCAGATCCATCAAAACCAGGAAGCTACAAACACACATGGGAATTTCTAACCACAGAAGGGAAGTTCTCTCTTCTGTAGACACGGAATCTAGCTGCTATGCCCCATCTTCTCAACAGCCAGGCTACTTCCTAATCTAGGGTTACCATATTTAGTGCCTCCGAAAGGAGGACACTCCACGGGGCCCCAGCCCCGCCCCCAGCACCTGAGCCCCTGAGCCCCTGAGCCCCTGAGCCCCGGCCCCCGAGTCCCCGAGCTCCCGGCCCGGCCTCCGGCACCCGAGCCCCCGAGCCCCCGGCACCCGAGCCCCCGAGCTCCCGGCCCGGCCTCCGGCACCCGAGCCCCCTAGCCCCGGCCCCCGGCACCCGAGCCCCT
>NC_048298.1:209172589-209173131 GCF_013100865.1 Trachemys scripta elegans | reverse complement strand
GAGTAGCGCCAAAATCGATTGTAACATTTCGAATTAGGGATAGTGTGGCCGCAATTTGATGGTATTGGCCTCCGGGAGCTATCCCACAGTGCATCATTGTGACCGCTCTGGACAGCAATCTAAACTCGGATGCACTGGCCAGGTAGACAGGAAAAGCCCCGCAAACATTTGAATTTCATTTCCTGTTTGCCCAGCGTGGAGAGCACAGGTGACCACAGATAGCTCATCAGCACAGGTAACCATGCAGGCTGATAATCGAAAAAGAGCACCAGCATGGACCGTACGGGAGGTACTGGATCTGATCGCTGTATGGGGAGAGGATTCAGTGCTTGCAGAACTTCGTTCTAAAAGACGAAATGCCAAAACTTTTGAAAAAATCTCCAAGGGCATGATGGAGAGAGGCCACAATAGGGACTCAGATCAGTGCCGCGTGAAAGTCAAGGAGCTCAGACAAGCCTATCAAAAAACAAAGGAGGCAAACGGTTGCTCCAGGTCAGAGCCGCGGACATGCCGCTTCTACGCTGAGCTGCATGCAATTCTAG